>NW_005871104.1:3925351-4108205 GCF_000147115.1 Myotis lucifugus | reverse complement strand
GGGGGGCGGTAGGTACAGGGAAATCTCCGGGAGCCTGCCAGCCGGGGCAAAGAAGCAGTAAAAATGAAACTCGTCGGCCTCCCTGAAACAAAATTGCCGGAGTCTGAGCAAGGGAACCCCTCTGCTTCCTATTCGTTTTGGCCCTAGAAGAAGTCGACAAGCGTCTGGATTATAGGTTTTGGGTCCTTTTGAAATTGGCCAAGACCACAACCCGTTTGTAGCCGAATGATTGCCTGTGGCCGTGGCTCTAGTGCTGGTACAAAACTCCTCCCCTCCTGCAGTCGCCGGTTGAGGCTCACGGCTTTCAACCATCAGAATGGGGCAAGTTGAAGGGATCTTACTGCCTTCACATGCAAGGGAGTGGAATCACTGGTAGTCCTAGGAAAACCAGAACAGTTAATTCTGAAAACGGCGTGTTGCAATTTTTATTTCTTTTAAGGTTGCTTCATTCGGAGGAGGGGACATTTGGGGTTTACTAAAGTACCTCAAACCGTGCTCTCTTCCTTCTGCCCTTCCCCCCCTTTCCCTCCAGAGCCCTCTTATGCAAAGGGCAGTGCTGAAACCTCCATTTTCTTGCATATCCCTCCTGATCCACCTACAGAGGGAGGGAGGGAGGGAGGGAGGGAGGGAGGGAAAGCAGCTTTAAGACACTCTTTGGTCCTTCCCCTCTTTAAATTCAAAGGGGTATAATCATCCCCAGGAGAGAGCACTCCTCAGAAGTTTAAATGGGGCTACTCACCCTGGCGGCTGCTGCTGCTTAGCCAATGGTGAACCTGCCTTGTGGGTTTTAAATCAGCCATGACATCAGGTGGTATTGTGTGCCTGAGCTGGTATTTTGTGCAAGTCCAGGGGCCCTTGATAGGGTGCGTCACTGGGGTTATTGATCGTGGGAAGAAGACAGTTTGGCTGACATCTCATCTCACCTTTTCCTCCAAGTGGAGAAGACAACTTGCTTTAAATGCCCAAAACAAAATTCTGAGTCGGGTAGATTTGCTCGGTGCTTGTTTTTCTGAAATCTTGAGGCAAAAGATTGTCTACTCGCTGGGTTTGGAATAGTCTCTGACAGACTAACTGAATTAATTTATAAACTTCTGTTTAAGCCTGTAGTTAGGGCTCAGATGCTTTTTGAGGGAGAATTTTGTGATTGACTTGTCTGGTAAGGTTAGATGGGCCTTTCTTTGGCGTCTACCTGGAACTCTAAGACCCTTTTCCAGCCCTGATTTTATTTGCAGTTTGGACAAGTTTAAATGTGACACCAGTGGAGTGGCAGTGTGGTCTTGGGAATTTTGCATTCTGTGATGCATGTTTTTGGGAGTCTACAGAAATGAGTCCCTCAGAAGCAGGCTAAAGGCTTCCCAAAGCTTGCTGCAAATGCCTATTTTTAGCTCTCCTTTTGGCTCAGATGCTAGTGTTTTAGTTCTTTAAGGGACACGTGCAGTAACTAGTAATGAAAGGTATTTTTCGATATTCCCCCCTTGTTTGGGTTTCTCTTTTCTGGCTTAAGCCTCTGTGTCTTATATTTGTTGTTTCAAATCTTGGGATTTGCATTTTGGCTTTTTATGTTTCCATCCCCTAGAATATTTTGAAAAAAATTTTATATATATATGTGTGTATATATATATACATATATATATATATATATACACACACACACACACACACACACTTTATATTTATCCTAGCCACAATTCTTTAAGTACAAGAGACACAGGATGTCTTAGTTAAAAGCAGAAATGATATATAGCAAAAGTTCTGGGGTCAAAACTGCATGGGTTCAAATGCCAGCTCTTACCATGTCTAGCTGTGCCTCCTTGGACAATAAGTTCCTTAACCATTCTGTGCCTCAGCTTCCCCATTTGTGTACTAGGGGTTAAATCATGATTTATCTGCTTCTTGGGGCTGTTGTGAGCATTCACCATGATATATGTAAAGCATTTATTTAGCCCAGTGCCTGGTATGTAGCTGTTATGCCATGTCTGGGAGACTGAGACTATGGGACTTTCCGGGACTTTTTCTGGGTCTCCATTTTCTCCACTTGTAAAAAGAGGGAGTTGGAGAACACTTGCTCTTTCTGGTATTGTATCAGTACTCCAGGAAATATATGGGATCATCTCCTTAAATATGGACTTTTGTTTATCTACAGACAAAAAGAGCATGGTATGGATAATCTTAAATGTTGGTTACCCAAAGAATTGGCTATTTTTGCTTTGGAATGTGGTGTGATGACTGTTTTAAAAATAAGTTTTAACTTGTTTATTTGCCTTTCATTAAGATTATCTTTTGGGAGAGTGCACGTGTGCTCTCTGGGATGTGGGGAAAAGGCCATTGTGACTGAAGTAAAAGTGTACTAAATGCATGTTGAGACTTTGAGAATGTATCCTCATTCACTAGAAGCCTCCATTCACCTCAGTGTGGGAATCAGTGGGTTGGTTTTGTAGCACCTTTGACTTAAAACTAACCAATGCTGAAGTCTTTTTCTTGATTTCTCTTTAAAGGAAAGTCAGGGGCAGGGTCCGAGACTTGAGTGTTTATGTTCTGGGTGTCACTTTTTTCTGTGTCCCTTTGAAGTATAGCTAGCTAATCTTGGCTAGCCCATGACAACCCCAGGGACCCTCCACCCCACTGAACTGGCCTCAAATAAACCTATTCCCTTTCTTTACTTTCCTTCCTGGGTTTGGTCCCTTCCTCAGGTCTCCCACACCTTTGCACTGGGTGGGGCATCTGCATATCTGTGTGAAGACCTTCCTCATAGCCTCAGACCTACTTCAGCTCCTGGTTCCTCCTTCCCCACCATTAGAAGTAGACTGGATGCAAGTAAGAGCTTTGCCTGGAATCATACAGACTGCACTTTTGAGCTCCAGCTGCTGCTGCTTTCTCTTTATTGAGATATAATTGCCATGTAATATTATATTAGTTTTAGTTGTGCAACCTAATGATTCTATATTTGTATATATCCAGCTTTGCATTTAACTTGCTGTGCAATCCTGGGTGAATTACTCAGTCTCTCTGAGCCACTGATACTCTCAAAATGAGAAAATGATAGTTAACTATTTCAGAAGGTCATGAGAATTAAAGAAGGTGATATTAATAAAGCCCGTAGCATAGTGTCAAGCTCAGAGTATCTGTTAAGTGCTACTTACTTAATAATTGCAGTTTTAACTTTTTTTTAATAATAATAAAGGATCACCATTATTAGGATCTGTTCCACTTCTGATTCTGTTCATGGCCTGCATTATGGAAACCAGCAACCCCCATGCTTTCTCTGTTTCTTCTGTAAAATGAAAGAATTGGGTTAGGTCTAAATGTCAGGGGTTTTTTTTGTTTTGTTTTGTTTTTTGTATCAAAAACACTTTTTACATAAAACCTCTCCCCACAAAAGAAAGAAGCCAAAGCAGAGCTTTTCTTTGTTGTTGTTGTTTTTTTTTTCTTTTAAATGTGTGTGTTTATACCTCCTGTAGTAGGAAAAACTCCAGTTTTGAATCCAAACTCAGGGCTGGAGTGACACTTTTGCTCCAGGAACTTAGGCTGTTCACTTGGGGGTGCATATCAAACTGTGGAAAACCAGACATTATGTATGTGCCTTACAATGCTATAGTAGAAAATACACAGCACTGTCTATAAAAATCCTGCCTCCCCAAATAAAAATTGAACCTAAACCCAATAGAACCGTAGTTCTGTGGGGTTAGAGAAACACATTGATTGACCGTGAGGTAGAAGTTATCCTACTCCTGAATGTGTGGAATTCTACAGCACAGATTATTTTATCCGTCAGTAAATGGCATTTTAAAAAGCAACTGTTACAGATGAGAAGAGTTGAAACATCAGATATACTGTGTGGATCTTGTTTGGATCCCAGTTCGAACAAACCAGTTATAAGACATTTTGGTGATGTTGAGGAGATCTGATCATTATATTGTATTAAAGAGTTATTTGTCAGGGATGATAGTGGTTTTGTGATTGTTTTTTTTGTTTAAGCTCCATCACTGATTGTATAATACTAGAGGCCTGGTGCACGAATTCATGCATGGGTGGGGTCCAGCTGGCCGGCTTGCCCCATCGGGCTGTGGAGAGTAGGGGCCTCAGAGGTTGGCCACCGGCAGGTCCCAGATTGGGGCTCGATTGGGGTGGGGCCAGCAGGGGCTAGCAACCTTGGGCGGTTGGCCTGCCGGCCCCTCCCCCAATCAGGATTGGGGAGTGCCAGCCAGGGGGAGGGGCTACGGGAGGTTGGTGTGCTGGCCCTGCCCCAGATCCCGTCGGGGTCGGCATCGGCGGCCGGTGGGGGGGTGGGGGAGGGGGCATCCCCCAATTGACCTGTTGGCTGGCACAGTATGCGTCATAGGGACCAGTCGTTCTAGTCGTTCGGCGTTCTGGTCACTTGTCTTTTATATATAGAGAGATAATCAGTTCTTTTGGCTAAGAACTGCTGGGTTAGCCTAGATCAGTGGTTCTCAACCTTTCTAATGCCGCGACCCTTTAATACAGTTCCTCGTGTTGTGGTGACCCCTAATTTCATTGTTACAAATTAAGCATAATTAAAGCATAGTGATTAATCACAAAAACAATATGTAATTATATATGTGTTTTCCGATGGTCTTAGGCGACCCCTGTGAAAGGGTCGTTCGACCCCCAAAGGGGTCACGACCCATAGGTTGAGAACCGCTGGCCTAGATAAACGAGGGCTTACACCTCTTTTCCTGTAGTTCAGATCACTTTCTCCTTTTCTAAAGAATGCACACAATTAGGGAAGAGGTAGGAGAGGTCTTCACCTGCAATCTCCAGCTCCCAGGCCCCCTCTCCTGGGCAGGGAGTTTGAGTTTTACACCAGCTGGGAGGTGAGTGCCTGCTAGAGAGGAAGGGGTTAGGGGTCGTTAGGAGGTGGTTCCAGGCCCTTGGGAGGTGGTGGGCACTTTCATCTGTCCTGAACTCTGACTCTCCCAAGAGGCAGAGTCTCTTGGCTGACCCATCGCATTTGGAATGGGACCTAGGCAAGAGTTTTATAGCTGTTACTCAGCTCAGCACTGTTTCCCTCCCTTTGGGAGGTGGGTAGGGAGAAGAGGCGGAGCCCGGCCTGAAACCACAAAAACCTCTTTAAAATGGAGAGCTTGGCAGGTGGGAGTGCCCCTGTTTGCAAAATCCAAGACAAGCTCAAAGGGGGTAATTAGAGTTTTGGGACCTCAAGAGGGCTCACAGGTGCCTCAATCTGGGCTCACAAACCTCCCTGGCTGGTCCAGAGTGACCTAAGGGAGTGGCCAGGAGAGAGCTCAGCCTTACTTTGCTGGGGGTTCATGATAGGAAACAAGTTTTGATACCTGGCTGGTGAAAATATTAGGAAACAATGGGGCAAAGGGGGTAGGTGATGGGGTTTAATTCAGAACATGGGCAAAATACTTCTCTCTGCTCTCACTTAGTGACCTTAGCTTGCCTCACCTCTGTTTTTTTATTCACAGAATGGAACTAACCCTTATGCTGAGATTCTTTTGAGAATCAAATTGATACTGAGTATGGGGGAGCTCAGTTCAGAAGTTAAAATGTCCCATACAAGCCCTGGCCAGTGTGGCTCAGTTGGTTGGAGCATCATCCTGTACTACACCAAAAAGTGCTGGGTTTGCCCTGGCTCGTTTGGCTCAGTGGATAGAGCGTTGGTGGCCTGCAGACTGAAGGGTCCTGGGTTTGATTCCGGTCAAGGGCACATACCTGGGTTTCGAGCTTGATCCCTGGTTAGGGGCATGCAGGAGACAGCCAATCAATGATTCTCTCTCATCATTGATGTTTCTTTCTCTCCTCTCCCTTCTCTGAAATCAATTAAAAAAATACATTTTTTTAAAAAAACCAAACCAAAACAAAAAGTGTCGGGTTCGATTCCCAATTAAGGCAAATACCAAGTTTATGGGTTCCATCCTGTTGCGCATGTGGAAGGCAACAGATCTCTCCCTCCCTTTCCTTTCCTTTTCTTTTCTTTTCTTTTCTTTTCTTTTCTTTTCTTTTCTTTTCTTTTCTTTTTTCTTTTCTTTTCTTTTCTTTTCTTCTCTTTTCGTTCCTTTCCTTTCCTTTCCTTTCCTTTCCTTTCCTTTCCTTTCCTTTCCTTTCCTTTCCTTTCCTTTCTTTCTTTTCTTTCTTTCTCCCTCCCTCTCTCTAAAATCAATAAAAAGTAAAATGTTCCACACATATGTAAGTGATTTATATTCCAGAAGATGCATTCCCAAGCTAGATATATCTAGTTAGAGGTAATCACCTATTCTGAGAGGTTATCCATGCCTTTCCTAAACGAGGATGGATAATCAGGAGTTAGCTTAATTTTTAAGTAGCATTATTTGTGATAGGTACTAGAACCAACTGGCTAACTTCCTGTGGCAGATAGCTTAGGGCGTCTCTCTCCAGGAGTTTTTCAGAATCAGGACAGTCTTGACGTGGTACTTTTTTTTTTTGGCTGCCCCTTTGGATTAGCAAAGTCCTGATGGGGGTGGGTGGGTAGTGAGGAGTGTGGACCTTAACTGATGAATTTTGTACAGCTTGATGTATGAATGTCATGTATGGTGAAGGGCTCCCCAATCTCAGTTTGGGTTACTGTTGGGAAATTCAATGACCCCTCCATCAGAAGCCTTGTTTATAGGGTACTCTGTAATAACCTTCCAAAATTGTCCTCCAGACATAATGCTATTCAAGGTAGCCTTTTCTCTTCCCTGCTTTAAAGTTAAGTTGCAAGCCTTTCAGAGGAACTGAAGTCCCACAGTGGCTGGGAGTCTCAGTTCCACCCCCTACACTCGGCTCCACTTCAGGCAAAACCCAAACCAGGCTACTATTCCATCCATGTAATTGGTCTCTTTCCCTCATATTGCTGTTAATATATATGCAGAAGAAAAGCAAAGAAACACAACCCAAAGTGGCAGAAAGACACCAAAGATGGAATGAGAGGGTTTCTGTACAAAGCATCGAGCCTATATCTCACTGACATTCTATCACGGGGCATTCCTAAGCACCGCATTGTGGGCTCCTCACTGCAGGACTGTACCCCCCAGTGATTCTTCAATCCCTCTCCCCGCCCCAACTCTAGAGATGCATGACAGCCCAGGGCAGGGTCAGAAGAGTTGACTCTAAGTAGCATGGGTCACCTGGTGGATGATTCATCCACCTGGTCTGTGTATGGTTTTTGCTTTCCTTGTCACACACAGCTTATTGAAGCTCCTGAAAACCCTGAGATTAATAATGGTGATATCATAGTTAGCATTTACTGGGTGCTTTCCATGTTCTGTCCATGTAATCTCAGCAGGTGAGCTTTTTATGCCTACTTCACAGATCAGGAAAATGAGGCTCAGGAGAGGTTAACACGTTAAGCGCCAAGCCTGTTTTGTCTTCCTTTCTGTTTAGTCTGCGCTCTCAGATTTCATCAATATGCTGGCGGCCAGAGACTGATGAGGTCCAAACGGAAGGTATAGTGTCAGTCACCGGTGACTGACATGGCGCTTAACGTGTTAATAAGCAGCTCTGTTTTTATATGATTTATTAGACTAAGCCTTGGGCTCATCCTTGACTGTTTCTCTATTTCTCTATCACCTCACATCTAATTTACATCCCTTTGGCTCCCAAAAAAACCTGTATCCAAAGCTAAATGCTTCTTACCACCTCCTCTGTTGCCAGCCTGGTCCACACAGCATTGCTTTCCCATCTAGATTGTTTAGCAGCCTCCTAACTGGTCTGTCACTCTTGCTAAAACCGCTCTTAAGGCATTTTATTATAGGGGAGTAAAATCAGAGGCCTCAGCATATCCTATAAGACTGCTTGATCTGGCTCCCCATACCATCCTTCTCCCCAAGCTCTGACATTCCCCCCCACTTTTACCTCCCAGCCACATTGCTTTCCCTGAGGCACATTCTCCTGCTTTATGGCTTTTGTTCTGGAATGCTCTTCCCCCTAGATAGCCACATGGCTCACACCCTCACTTTCTTCTGGTTCCTGTTCATATATCAATGTGATGGAGAGGTCTTCTCAGACCACCCTATATAAAATAGCACACTGCCACCTCTTACTCCACAGCCCCATCTCTCTTACCCTGCTTCATCTTCCTTCTTAGCTATTATCACCATTGGGTCAGAGACTTTGGTATTTGACCACTGCTGTATTCTCAGCACCTACAACATACCAGGCACAATAGTAGGCAGCTTGGTGAACATTTAATTAGGGAATGAATAGATGAATCTCACACTTTAACAGCAGCATTCAGCACATTTTGAGTCGCATACAGATGCCACAGTGAATAATAAAAGTCTGTGTTGGCAAGGAACATGCACGCACGATCCAGTATGGAAGGTACTGTGTAAGAAAGGTATGGGGCTCTTGGGAGTGCAGGAGGGGCACCCAACCAATGTAGGTCAGAGAAGTCTTTCTGGAGGAAGCAATGACTAAGCTGAAATGGGAAGAATGGGTAGGAGTTACCTGAGAAAAGGCCTGGTAAGAGAGCTCATTCTTGGTAGAGGAAAGGACCTGGGGTTCAGGGAACTGAGTAATTCCCTGTGGTTGTAATTAGATGATTGGGAAGGTAAATTCTGATTTGAATAGGAAGGTAGTTGAGAGTCATTGAAGATTTTAAGTGGCATAGTCAGATATTTTCTTTTGAAAGATCACTCTGGCCATGTGGCAGAGCCTCTTAATTTAAGAAATTAAGATGGCTTGGAGTTTCCTTCCTGATCCTTTGGGGCAATGTTCCCAGATTATAAAAGGGAACAGGCTTCCAAGTCATCCTGAATTGTAGTTCTTGGGCGATTATCAGCTGTCATCCTTAAGGGGTGTAGGGAGCGGCTCTGGTTTATGGGATTTCTCTGACCTTTCAGAAGGCCAGATTAGCTGTAATTCATCTCAGTTGCTGGAAGAAGCACAGTTGCTGAAGGACTGGCCTAGGTTGAGCTCATGCTTGAGCTTAGAGCCTCCAGTCTGCTTGTGTCTGCTGTAGAGGGCTAGCTAGACAGGAAGAGGTGGTGGCCTTGGAAGCAGTGGCAGGGAGACAGGCTTCCATGTGGCAGTTCCCACCTCCACCAGGGGAGGCACCCGTGTGGCAGGACTCCGCATCCAGGCTGCCTGCTACCAGTCACTGCAATTTGGCCCTGCAGGTTCTTACACAGATAGCAACGTGTACAAGGTTTCCTTCCATCAGAGCCACCTCCCCTAAGCTGACTTCAGCTGTTGTAGTGATTTCCTGAGAAAGTATAGAGAGTTAGGCTTCTGCAGCCCCGTGTCCAGTTGTCAACTCTGTTCCTATTGCTGTGCCCTCAAGGGGCTTGGGTTTCCTTCCCCTCCTTTCAGAGAAGGAATATAGAGCTGGAAGGGACCCTGTAGATCATTGAATCTAAACCTCTCACAGTTTAGGTACTAAAGGCCCAGAAAGGAAATAGGATTTGTTCAAAATAAGTCAATTCAAAGCAAGGCTGAGACTTGAACCCAAGTCTCTTGGTTCCCACTCCAGTTCTATTTTTACTCCACCTCTGGAGGAAAAAGCAGAATGGGGTAGTTGAACATGAACTTTAAACTCAGTCAACCACAGTTTCAGTTAACCCAGCCATTTACCAACTGAGTGCCCTTGGTGTAACTTCTGGGCTTCAGTAAATGGAGTTATATATAGTTGCCCACATAGTGGGATCATTGTTGAAAGTGAGTTAGGTGAATATGAGTGCTTAGCTGGAGTCTGGCAAAAAATAAATAAAACGATAATTGTAAGAGTATTGATGGTTTTCTTTTGAGACCTGAATTTGACCCGGGTCTTCAGTTTGCTAACAAAGGTAGGTGCTAAAGCCAACTTCCCTGGCTTCCTGGGTCCTCTGCCTGATGATTCTTTCTGTGTGGTCCTGAGCCTACCCAGGAAGGCAGCCCATGCCGCTTCTTAGAGCCAGCTCTTCTGACCCTGCCCTGGGCTGTCATGCAACTCCGTAGTGGAGGGGAATTGAAGAATCACTGGGGGGTACAGTCCTGCAGTGGGGAGCCCACAATGCGGTGCTTAGGAATGCCCAGTGATAGAATGTCAGTGAGAGATGAGCTTGGTGCTTTGTATGGAAACCCTCCCATTCCATCTTTGGTGTCTTTCTGCCACTTTGGGTTGTGTCTCTGCTTTTCTTCTGTATATATATTAACAGCTATATGAGGGAAAGAGACCATTACATGAATGGAATAGTAGCCTGGTTTGGGTTTTGCCTGAAGTGGAGCCGAGTGTAGGGGGTGGAACTTAGATAGGGTGAGAGCAAGGTTGGGTGTGGGAGACCGGTGCTACTTCTAGGGAATGTGGGAGGGAGACAGGAAATCAGGAATACACAGAGGGGGTGGCTCACTGGGACACATGCACATTTCTGTGAGGAGGGAACGGTTGAGGGAACTAGGGTTATTTTGTCCAGAGAATCAAAGCTTGGGGTGGGTAGAAATGCCTGTTCTGAAAAAAGCATTTGAGTAGACCTAATGTAGCCCTATGGGTGAAGCTCTTGTGGGAGGTAGAACATTAGTAGGTTTTGGCTCTGGCCAAGTAGTAACTTTGAAAAAATCCCCCCCCAAATGTATTCAGCTGCCACAGGAGATACTGAATTTCTTGATGTGGTGATAATATTTGAACAGTTTGGGTGGCCCTGCAGCTGCAAATTTGCAAAGTAATTTCCTAGACTTGTTCATTCAGAAAATATTGAGTTAGGTGTCAGGCCCCAGAATTCAGGGATAAACAAGACACATTCCTTCCATGATTGGTTTTTATTTATTTATTTATTGGGGTGCCATTGGTCAACATGAACATGTAGATTTCAGGTGTGGGTTTCTGTGTTACAAGATCTGTATATTGTTTCATGTGCCCACTACCCAGAGTTAAATCTCCTGTCACCATATGTCAGCTTGATTTGGTTTATATCCTGGAAGTCACAAATGGGCAGCTTACATCTTATCTCCGCAAGTCCAGTCCAGCCTACTGACAGATTTTGACCTTGCATTAAAAAACAGTTTAAAGTGACCACCTAGATTTTAAAATTAAGAAAATTCATCTGGAAACCTAGAGATTTTCAGTTTTTCTTTAAAAAGCCAAACTCTGAACATACTCCCTCCCCCGCAAAATACAGCAAAAACATTGAGTTGTATACTTTAAATGGGTGAGTAGCACAGTATATTAATAAAGCTGTTACAGAAAAAAATGAGACGACCTGATCAAACAGCCTCTGTCCAACGCAGCCTACCTTTAAACAAGGATGCCAGCGTGAGGCCTATGGGCTCAGACTTTCTGGGTTTTATTGTACAAAGGAGAGAGGACAGTGTCCAGCCTATGAGCTAAGGAGCATACTCTGGGAGAAAAGTTTGAGAGGAGAGGGTAGGGAAGACTTTAAGGCCTAAGGCAGAAATTGCAGTTCTAGAGCGAACTCCTTAACTACCCCTTTGAGGGAGAATAAATGTGATGGAGAGACAGGACACCTCTGGGCATTGTGGCCTAAGGTTCTAGCAGTAAAAAGCTGTCTGAGAGCTAAGGGTTGGAGCTGTAAGGGCAACGGTTATGTACGGCCCCAGTGAGTCATTGTTCCCTTCACCCATCTGTGAAATGGGTACAGTCTTTGATCTCAGTCTTTAAGGTCCCTTCCAGCTCAGACACCCTGTTAGGTATGAGACCAGCTAAGGCAGATGTTATAGTGTCTTGGGCTAGAAAGGGGAAAGACCCTGGCTAGAAGCCTTGTGCATTATGGTCCTGCTTTCGGAGCATTGGAACTAATTGGAGCATTACATTTTCTCTGGGGACCACAATCACTGGAAAGAGGCTTCTCCAAGGCAGGGCTGCTCCTCACAATTGTTGGTGTGGGCCCTGTAAGGGGAGGCGGGGAGGGAGGAGTGGAGAATCTGGGCAGGAAAACTGGAGACCAGTCTTCTAGTCCCAGGTGTTTGACTCACTTGCTAAGATACATTGGGTGATCACTTACTGAACCTTTTTGGACTTCCTTTCCCTTTACTGAAAATGAAGGTGGTTGAGCCAGACCTTTCAAGGTCCTTTCACACTAGAATTAAGTTTGATATGTCAAATTGGAGATCAAGACTGCAGTTGGTGAGAAAAATTTCATCTAACGGGGATTGATTTCCCCACCCAATTGCACTGGCTTTGAGTGTCATCCCCAAGAGTTTGGCCAAGGCTATGGGATTCTTCTACCTAGGCATGGGGCATTCTGACATAGGCTTCTAGAAAATGCTGGGCTAAGGTGGGCTGCCCCAAAAGGTTGTGGGTGCCCTCAGAAGTGTGGAGACAGGGGTAGCTCATCTCTTAGCAGGAATATTATTGAGAAGATTCTGACATATCCTGTACATGGTTAAGTTGTGTGGTTGCTGAGACCCACCTTCTGGCCCTGAGGTTTAGAACCTAGGTCGGGAGGAGGCCAGAGTCAAAGTATTAACTGTCTCAGTAGAAGGGAAGTTGACCCATCTCAAGAAACTGAGAATTCAGAGACCTCAGGCTTATCTAGAGAACCACCAGGGCTTGAGCTTACCCTTTGTGTGAAAGGAAGGAACTTGACTGCCACCAAAATGAAAGTCATTCATCTCATATTTATTAAATTACCTACTAAGTATTAGACCATGGGATTCTGATGGGAACAAGCCTGAAGGAGCCTGCCCTCATAGTTTACATTCTAATGGGGAGATACAGTAAACCAACAAGGCAGTTCTGCTTATCACTGCCAAGCAAATCACCCCAAAAGTTAGTACAACCATTTTATTCACTGATTTGTGGGTCAGCATTTGGACAGGGCTCAGCCAAGTGATTCTTTTCTACATAGCAGTGGTAAAGGTGGCAGGTGTCCAGATCTGTAAGGTCCACCACAGCTTCACTCACATGTTTGGTACCTTGGCAGAGGTGGCTGAAGGCTGACTTCAGCTGGAACTGGAGTGCCCTCTCCAGCATGATGGGTTAGCGTGGTAGTACTACATATGGCTTAGGGCTCTCAGAGGGCGTTCCAAGAGACAGGGAGTAAGTGCTGTCAGTATCCTGAAGTCCTGGGCCTGCACACTGGCACAGCATCACCTTTACCATACTATGTTGATAGAGGTTACAGATTCTGCAGAGTGAAGGGAAGGGGACATGGGTCCTGCCTTTCCATAGAAGTGTTCATTTGCAGCCACCTTTAATACTATATGGCAGTTTCTGATAGTGGTAAGTGCTTTGTGAAAGAAAGGCATTGTAATAGAAACGTGTTGGGGTGGGCGGGTTTGACTGGGGCAGCTTCTATCAAGGTGTCAGGGAATAATGCCTCTAAGGGTGAGCCAAGATGGCATTGATAGGTAGCCTGGTGATGAGCATTCTAGCCTAGAGGGACATCAAGTACTAGGTGGTAATGAGTTTAGAGTTCTCCAAGAAACGTAGAGGCCTGTGTGAGAGAGAGGTGAGGGGCTCAAAAAAGCAGAAAAGCAAGAGGCTTTTGGAGGCCAGCTTAGGAAGTTTGTGTCCTGTTCTGAAAACAGTGAGAGAGGTGGCATGATCTTGTTTCTTCAGGATTACTCTGTTCTGCTGAGATTGGACTGGGGTCAGGGCAGCAGGAGGACAGGTTGGAAACGGGGACCTCATTGGAGGCTTCTGCAGTAGTCCAGGAAAGAGATGAAAGGAATGGATAATGGCATAGTGACTTGGGTCTGATTTTTTTTTTTTTAAAGCTTTTCCCCCCCCTGAGGCTAGGCCACTTGAAGAGGAAGTGTTCTGGTTGCTATTTCTTAATTCCTCTCTCCTTAAACTGTCCAGAAGCTTAGTTTGTCGAACTGTGCCCATTAATCAGAAGGGTGGCCTGAGGCAGGCAGATGTTTATTCTCCAGGTTCTCGGTCTCTTGGCCCCAGAGTTAAGGAAGTTGGTGTTTCCTTGCCTAGACCAACTTCCCCTGGCCTGTCCCAGGCTCCATGCCCCAGCATGGAGGTGGAGTGAGGTGATGAGTGAATAGCATGGGGGCACCAGCAGGAGCTGGAGCAAGGATGGTGGAACCTGGGCGTGAATAATGAGCCTGACCTGGCCTTTTTATGTCATAGTTTTCTATTCCTGACTTCTTGTCAGAAAGTATGCTGGCTTTTTTATTTCAAGTAAGATATTCAGGGTGGGCAGGCTGGGGGACTGAGTGGTCAGAGCAAGCTGCCTGAGATGAAAGTGTAGGGATCCAAATTCTGATTTCAGCCCCGCTCTCTCATTTCTTCTGACTGGGTCTTCATTTTTCATAACTTGTGTGATCCTGGGTGCAGTTGCTCATCCAGGAGTTCAGAGAGGTTCAGTAATTTGCTCAAGGCTGAGCAGTAGTTGGTAAGTAGCTGGGATTCCAGCCAATAGCAGGCTGCCTCTAGAATTCCTGCCTTACTTGTCATCTGGCTTTGTGTTCTCCCAGACTACAGAAATATACAAACCCCAACCAGAAAAGTCCCTCACAAACCTTTAGACAGCAGGAATCTCTGGGCCCCCGGTGGCCCAGCCTGGAGGTCCCAGCTCTGGTCCTTTGACCATTCTGAGTGGGTATGAGCCAGGCCCTGGCCTCTCTTCCCCCAGAAATGTTCGTTCCTCTTCACCTCTGTCAGGCCCTTGCAGCCTGTTGGAAAGAGCCATGCTGACCTTGTGATTTCTCAGGCATGGCCTCCAGGCCAATGTGAGGGGGTTAGGAGGGTGGCTCTGGGTTACCAAAGCAGGGTGGGAAACACTATTGTGTGTTGGGCCTTTTAACTTCTTGTGAAGGGGAAATCTTTTCAACTTACTAAAACAACACCAATTTATTGTAGAAGATGTCCAAATATGTTTTAGCTAAGAGAACAAATCTCTATAATCTGTCCCACCAACTACCATTAATACTGTGAAGCAACCATATCCTTTTAGACCAGTGCTGCGTAATAGAAATACAGTGCAAGCCACGTGTATAATCTTATTTTTTGGTAGCCATATTTTAAAAAGTAAAGACAGATGAAATGCATTTACATATAACCCAAGATACTGTTTCAACATATAATCAAAAAAAAATTACTAGTGAAATCCTATATAATAAAAGGCTAATATGCAAATTGTCCCCACTGGTGAGTTCAACCGACTGGGTGTTAGACGTGCACTGACCACCAGGGGGCGGCGCGGAACATGCGGGTGTCAGTGATGCAGCGCTGGCAGCGGGCGGCAGTGGAGGCACTGCTGGCCCCAATGGGCCCCGATGAGAGCGGGACTGTGGTGGGATGGTGGAGCAGGTGAGCGGGCAGCCAAGGCGGGTGCGAGCGGGGGCCTCAATGGCCCCACCAGTTGCCCCACAGAGGGTGATTGGAGGTGGTGACAGGGGGCAGGGCCTGCAAGTGGGCAGCGCCAGGCCAAGGTGGGTGTGAACAAGGGCCCCTATCACCCTGCCGGTTGCCCCACAGATAGGCCCTGATCACTAGCCAGGCCTAGGGACCCTATACATGCATGAATTTTGTGCACCGGGCCTCTAGTATTTTATATTCTTTGTAATAAGTCTTTAAAATCTAGTGTCTTTTAAACTTAAAGCACTTCTCAGTTCGGACTAGCCACATTACAAGTGCTCAGTATCCACATGTGCTAGTGACTACTGTATTAGCACATTTCTAGAATGTGCATGTGTGCATACACACACACGTATATGTACACATATTTTTTAAATATGGGATCATACTTTGTGAGCTATATATTTTTTTCCCTGCTTAGAAACATGCTGCCCAGCCAGAATGGCTCGGTTGGTTGAACATAGTCTCATACACCAAAAGGTTGCTGGTTCAATTCCCAGTCAGGGCACATACCCTGGATTGCAGGTTTGATCCCTAATTGGGAAACATATGGAAAGGACCAAGCAATGTTTCTTCTCTCCTTTCCTCTCTCTACATAAGCATGTCCTCAGGTGAGGATTAAAAACAGGAGGAAAAGAAACACAGGCTTCCAAAGGCACTTATCTTGTAACCCTTAAAGCAGCCTTGGGGAAAAAGTAGTGCTTTCCTGAGAAAGATTAAGGAGCTGGCCAGTGCTACTTTACAGGGAGTGCAGGCATGCACACCCCAGCTCTGCTGCCTGTGAGGACTCTGCTCCTTCACTCCCTCTTGCAGGCTCTTGTTGATCTGAGACCACTGAGCCCAGTCCAGAATTCACATGTCCCATGTGCCCATGCACCACTTTGCTGAGGGAAGCAGGCCCACCTTGGGAAAGCTCCTGACAGAGGCTGCCATCCTGGGGTGCAGTGTTTAAAACAAGCACTCCTCTCCTGATGCCCAGCTCAGTGCCCTTCCCATCACATTCAGCTGCCTTCCAAGAGCTTACTCTTGGGTTTGCAAGTAGCCAAGGTACAAAGAAGAAACCAGTGGAGGTGGGCAAAGGCCTCCACATGGGTTTGTCCTTGGTTGCTCCTAAGTCCACCAGACGTTCTGGTAGAGGCTTGCCAGCAGTGGGGAAAAAGACCAGCTGGACCAGCATGGTTGCAGAAAGGGACATGGGTTGGCCTGGGTGAGGTTGGGACTAAAAATCTCTAAATGATAGTTTGTCCAACAGTCCTGCCCCCTGGTGCAGGGACACATGCACTTTACACCAGGGCACTTTTGTGGCAAGAACCTCATTCCTTAGCAGGTCTGAGATTTGTGGGAGCCTGGCTTCACCACCCCACCCTCCACCCAAATCTGTGCCTTAGTTTTTCAGCCTGTAAAATAGAGTTACCTTCTAGGTATCACTAGCTTGCTGCTGCCTACACCCTGCCCCTTCATATGAGGGCTGAGGATGAACAGCAGACCTTGAAATTAGCCTTCAGGTACTGAGGGCCGGCTCACTGATGGTTGGGGTTTTGAAGATTGGTGGATCCGGGGTAGGTGGTCTTCCCTCCAGTCACTGCAGCACCCAGCAGAACAGTTTCCACACTCTGGGAGGGGCCTGCTCCCGGAACAAGAAGGTGACTTGGTTTTTGCACTTTTGCCCTGAGGTGGGACATTTGTCCCAGATGGTGGGGAGACCTGAGGATTCTCAGACACCATCCTTTGATTTTTTTTTTCCCCTGGGGTCTAATCTTATTCATCAAGCCCTTGGGTTGAAAGAGTTTGTACTACCTTTGGGATAACCCTCAGAACTTAAGTAGAGTTTACAAAAACACTTCTTTATTCATATCTCACTAGAGCCCTTGAGGTGGGTAGTAGTAGGCTCCCTTTTGTGGAGAAAGTTCTTCTCCATAGGCTTATGGAGATTAAGGGAGCTGCCCAGGGTCAGAGTTAAAAACTGGCTGAGCCACTTCTCTCCCCACCTCCCCTTTTAAAGCATAACTAAGAAGAGAAAAAGTCAGAGTAAAAAGAAGATAAGCATCAGTCTTTCTATTAGGTAGGATATTGCAAGGGAGGCACTTAGCATAGTGACAAATAATACTAAGGGCTCAGTAGTAGCTTCATAAACTTTTCAAAAAGATATTTGACTCTGTTGGCCTTTCTCTTCGGGACACAGCAGTTTGTCCGTTGCGTGGGAGGCCCTCTTGCCGAGCATGGGAAAAGGGGTATGAGGAGAACATTGGCAGCTTGGGAATGCCAGGTTGCAAAAGTTCCCCATTGGCTGCAGCTTGGCGTGTAGCTGCTCTAAGATATTCTCTGACATTCCAGGCTTTCTGGACCCTCCTGGCTTGAATCATCACTGGCATTTCCCCTTTGAGGTGGCAGCTCCTGAGATCCACCAGAATCCAAAGGAGCTTTGGAAGCCATCTGGTTGCTTCTCATTTTATAGGAAACAGATCGTCTCTTAGCCAAAGTCTCCCAAGTGGCATCAAGGGGATCGTGATGCCCATGCTAGGTCTCACTTCATTCCACCTTGTTCCTGTCAGGAGAAAGAAACAGGAGCCCCTTTGAGTGGCAGTGCTGCAGGCATATAGACTAAAAGAGGACTTTGCCTGGCAGAACAAGCTCCAAGGCAGGGCAGACCCATTGTTGCTCCTGGTCCTCTAGACACAAGCCTTCAGCTCTCTTCCCCCTTCCTCCCCCACTCCCCCCATCCACACTGGGCCAGCCATTGACACACCCTAAGAAGGCCTCCAAATGGAGAAGGTGTTGCCAGGAAATGGTCTAAATTTCCTGAAAACCGGCCCACCCTTCCACTATTCTGCCTTACTGATGAGCTGCTCAAAATGATTTTGGGAGAGATGGGGGCACTAAGCAGACATCCAGGACTAGGTACATAATAGGGGTGGAATGAGATATTGGCGACATCTATAAACTTGGGAAATAATAGCTAACAAGTATTGAGTGCTTACTAAGTGGGAGGCACTTTTTCAAGCACTTTAAATGATCCAGTCATTTAATTCTACAATCCATTAGTTAAAAACATTCCTATTTACAGAAACCCAGGCCACCAAGGTAGAAGCAGAGCCTGGACTGCGGGCCCTGGCCCTTAACCATTGCACCACTCAGCTGCTGGTTGTGTAGTTGAGTGATGCAGGCTGACCTTGGGAAAGTAGGGAAAGTACACTGTTTTCCTGACTTCCAACCCAGTGCTCTTTCCACAGATTCCACAGAGGCATCTGTTCCATAATTTTCACTTGTGCTTGCATCTTGTTCTTCTTGGGCCTTGCCATACTTACAGACCTTGCCTGAGATGAGGACAGATTGGGTCCTGGAGGGAAAGTTAGCATTGAACCTACCACCACCCATGTCAACACCCATGTCAACTTTCACATCAGGTACTAGTTTCATGACTGGAACCTTGGCAGTCTTACCTACTCTATGTATCCACAGTACACATGTGGGTTAAATAGTTGAGATGATGAGCATTTTCAGTCATTGCCAAACTGGGAATATAAATATGTTTGTAGCTGCATCCTTTCTGCCCACAGCTGATAATGCTCATTGATCCCAGGCAGTCAAGATTAACCAGTCACAGCTGAAGTTTCAGTTTAAAGCCCTTATATAAACTGAACCCTCAGAGAATAGGGACTGTCTTGTTCTTCATCACTTCCCCAGTGGCTAGCACACAGACCCCTCAATAGCCAAGTTTGCCCATGACCGTCAACTTTCATGATAGGTTGGCAGGAGCACAGGGCTGGGATCTCAGAAAGCAAGTTCATACTTTGGGGACAAGTCAGGAAACTCGTGTAATATGGGGAGGACAACATCCACCCTTCCTAACTCAAACTTTTTTTTTTTTTTTTTTGGTGAGACTTAGGTGCCATGTTAGGTGAGGAAGTTGCCATGAGCTGAGTTGCCATGGTCATCAAGGGTAAAGAAAGGTAATTTACCTAGATGGATGGTTTATGCTCTTGTTCAGCCCTCCCCTTGTGTGCTCCCCCTCCCCACAAGGCAGGGCCTATACAAAACCCCTCTTTTCCATCTCCTGTTCCCCTTTCCTGCCTGCCCTTTGTCCTACATATAGCTGTGTACTTCCTTTATCCTCTCCTTTCTGATCTGCTGGAGGAAGCACAGTTCTCCTAGGCTTGGTGCTGGCCAGAGCCCTGGCCTTTGGGTTGCAGGTGGCCCTAGCATTATCTTTGAAACTAGAGGCCCAGTGAACGAAATTTGTGCACTGGGGTGGGAGGAGGGGTGTCCCTCAGCCCCACCTGTGCCCTCTTGCAGTCCGGGAGCCCTCAGGGGATGTCTGACTGACAGCTTAGGCAGGGAGCAGGTCTAAGCCAGCAGTTGGACATCTTTAGTGCTGCTGCTGCAGAGGTGGGAGAGGCTCCTGCCACTACCGCTGCGCTCGCCAGCCATGAGCCAGCTCAGGGCTTCTGGCTGAGCAGTGCTCCCCCTGAGGGAGTGCACTGACCACCAGAGGGCAGGCACCCGGGACCCGGGCTTCCCAGCTTCAGCCAGAATGATGTTGGTCTAATTAGCATATTATGCTTTTATTATTATAGATATTCAGTGCTTTGATTCCTGGCTCTACTTGCCCTTCTTCCCTTGTGCTGAGTGGTGTTACCCCCAGCTGGCAGGTGAGCTGATGGGCTCAGAGAAGTGGATTCTGGTGCCAGTGGCTACTCTGTAGGGAGTGTAGGCTTGAGCTGGAGCCCCTTGGGGACCTAAAGAACCTAATGTTTGTCTACTGCAGAGCTGAGAGGCCTAGGGTAGTCTGGGATTTCATTTTGTGCCCTTTGGCTAGTCATTTAGCCTCTGAGTCTCCTCTAGAACTGGAATAGCCTTTGTAAAGATTAAAAAACCTCATGCACCAAAGCCCACAGCAGGAGGCCTGACAAATGCTTAGTAAGTGTAACTATTCTTTTTTTTTTTTTAAGGGGAGAATGATGATTTTTATTTTTTTAAATATATTTTATTGATTTTTTTACAGAGAGGAAGGGAGAGGGATAGAGAGTTAGAAACATCGATGAGAGAGAAACATCGATCAGCTGCCTCCTGCACACTCCCTACTGGGGATGTGCCTGCAACCAAGGTACATGCCCTTGACCAGATTCGAACCTGGGACCCTTGAGTCCGTAGGCTGACGCTCTATCCACTGAGCCAAACCGGTTAGGGCAAGTGTAACTATTCTTATTTAAGGGACCCAGACATCAGAGCACTGGGTGAGCAAAAAGGCCTAGGGGTAAGAGTAGAGGCTCTTTGGCTGTAAGGAGGAGGCAGACAGACAGTCTCGCCAGAGCCTTCATTCTTCTCCCTCTGGTATTGCCATAGTTTGGAGCTTGAAACTAAACCCTGAGCCCATCCCAGACCTATCCTTTGTGACCTCATAGCTATCAAGACACTCAGCTAGTGGCTTCTTGACCTGACCAGTATTGGTTCCTGATGCTGGAGATTGGACTAGGGGTAAATGGAAGGGATGTGCTCCTCATGCACTCTTCCTGGCTGCTCTTTGTGTGTGTGATGGAAGCACTCCTGCTCTTGTGGACCTGGTAATTCCTGCCTGTAAGCAGGGGGGCTGGAGACCAGGGTCCTTCCTGGTGGTCTCACTCATTGTCAGCTCAGTTCTCAAACATCAATTGGCATCAGCATTGCACAGGAATCTTGTTAAAGCCGTGGATAATCTAACTCTGCCCCTCTCCCCAACCTGATTTCTGGAGCGTGGGGGAAGACAGGAATCTGCATTTTAACCAAGGCTGCCCCACCCCCCACTCCCACCCCCAGGTGTCCTTAGATGTCCTTAGATTGCAGAAGTATGGTATTGCAAGCCTGCAGCTCACCAATCTGGGTTTTCACAGCTGTGAAGTGAGGAGTTTTGTTTTATATCAACTTCTGCACAGGAACTCTAGCTGAGTGGGAGGTGAAGTGGCAAAGGGGCTTGGGCTCTGCCACTTATTTCTCTTTTCAAGAAACTATTAAATATTTAATACAAAAGAACATAGTGTGAAGAAAAAGATTAAAATGAGAATCTATGCATCCACTACCAGTGTAAGAAGTGCAGCCTAGAAAGCTGGCTTCATCTGAAGTTGTGGTTCGAGTGATCAATGAGCATGAGATGACAGGTGCCCTCTGCCCTGACCACAGGCCTCTGAATGAAGAAACTGAAGACACCCTGATGGGAATTTTTGCCCAGCTCCCACTGCAAGGGCTGTAGGTTCTGCGCCAGGACTGGCACCCCTGTTTGAGACTCCTTCTACTTACTACCCCACTGTCAGGGAGCATGGGGCGATGGCCCTTCTTTCCTATAGTAGCCAGATTTAGCAAATGATACAGGATGTATAAACTGAATAATAATATAAGGTATCCCAAATATTTCATGGGACATACTTATTTTTAATAAGTTATTGCTGTTTGTCTGAAATTTATAATTGGATGTCCCTAGTTATTTGCTATGATTGTAGTTCTCCTTTTATTTATTTTTAGCATCAGGTTCAAGTGTTGCCTCAAAGGAGACAAAAAGAATACTATCATACATTTATGCTAGTTCTGTGTTTAACTATGATTTAATTTAAGCTGCTTAAATCCTATGCGCAAGCAGCTATCTTGAACCCCTTTCATAATTTTAGAAAACCAGAGTCTGACTCTTCTAAGAACGTCCATGTAAGGTGCCTTTTTGCTTCCTCACAAACCTGCTTGCTTGGCCTTTATCCTGTGTGGCCTAGTTGGTGCCTACATGAATGGTGGCTCATATTTGACCATCTCACCAGCCTTGTGAGTTACTTATTTGATGGTGGCTAGTATTGAGAAGTTCTTCGAGTGGACTTCAAAGTACATGCTGTTAAACTATCCTGTCCTGCTTCTTAGCCCAGCAGCCTTGTAAAATGGTGGTGAGGTGGGTTTGGGGCAGGGGTCAGACCCCCCCTCTACATTTGCTAAAGGAGAACGGTGTGAAATAGGGTACCTGCTGCCTTCTGCGAGCAGGGTTAGGAGTCTGCAGATGGGGCAGCTCCTGTCTCCACATCCGTAATGTCCAGGGCTCTGCTCCTTCCCCGTTGGGATGTAGCATGTGGCACTGAATCAGGGGCTTCTGGAGAGCGAGGCCAGCCTGGGTGGCCTGGATTTAGGGAACTAGTCTCTGCCCAAGACTCTAGCTCCCCATCTGCTTCTGGGCACCGGCAAGTTTTTGGTAACCAAGTGTCCCTGGCTTGCAGGGCTGGAGTTGTTAGAGATTGTTCATTTCAGAGAGCAAGAAACGGTTAGCGAGAGTACCCCACTGCCACACATTGGATAGATGGCTAGTCAGGCCTGCTTATACCGGGTCTTCCAGAGAGCTGAGGTCCGGCCTTCCCTGGAGAAGTCTGAAGAAGTCAAGTTGGGGGTGAAAGTGGGGCCTGCTCCCCAGATATACTTCACCCAGAACACCCCTCCTTTTCTGTCATGTATTCCAGTTCCATGTGAGAAGTCAGGTTTTTTTTTAAAATATATATTTGTTATTGATTTTTTTAAAACTTTTATTTCAGAAAAGGAGAGAGAGATGGAAACATCAGTGATGAGGGAGAATTTTTGATAGGCTGCCTCCTGCACGCCCCCTACTGGGAATCGAACCCAGGACTCTTCAGTCCACAGGCCGATTATCTACCGAGCCGAACCACCTAGGGCGAGAAGTCAGTTTTCTTAAAAACAGGGGGGCAGCCTGGCTGGTGTGGCTAAGAGGTTGACCTATGAACCAGGAGGTCACGGTTAGATTCCTGGTCAGGTCACATGCCAGGGTTGTGGGCTTGAGCCCCTATAGGGGGTGCACAGGAGCTCTGGGAAGTAGAGGTCATACAACACAGCACAAGGACTACCTGATCAATGATTCTCTCTCATCATTGATGTTTCTTTCTCCCTCTTCCTTCCTCTCTGAAATCAATAAAAATATATTTCAAAAACAAAAAAGCAGAGGGGCAGCTCCTCTACTGCTTGGGTCCCCAAGGCCCTGCCCCAAGCGCTATGCATGGGTGCAGTGGTGCACAGAATGTATTTGTTGAGGGGGAATTGGCTTTCCTACCTGTGGGAAAGCTCTGGATCTGGAGGCAAGAACTCGATGTTGAGTGCCAGCTTCACAAAAATTCACAGGTCACTTTGGGCACAGCCTGGCCCTTCCTGGGCCTCAGTTTTCCTGTCCAAATGTAATAATCCGGAGTAATTTCTTGAATCTAGAAGCCTCTTCCGGCAGAGAATGCCCTACATATAGGTCAATAAAAATGAGGTTGCATTACCTGAGGTGGTGGGTGATCACTAGGAAGAGTGGAAAACCAGTTTAAGGGCATCGGCCTCCTGCATCAGAATAATGAGGTTGGGAGGGCAGCAGAACGTTGCATGTGCCTTGGAACCTTCCTGAGAGACTGGTTCCTGAAGTCAGGGCTCAGCCGCCTGGTGACTGGCCTGTCCCTCAGGCCTTCCTGGAGTAGTGGTTGCCAGCTGGTGGTCTGTGAGGTCCAAAAGGTTGGTGACCGCTGACCTAGGGAGCCCACAGGCTGAATATGGTATGTAGAAGGGTTTTTTCAATGATAATTTGTTGACAGCATTTAGAAAGCAGGAACTTTCTCGTTGATACCTACTTCGTTTTTCTATTTTTCTTGAAAACTCAATCTCTGGCAACACTAAGCCTATGTTTGAGGGTGGTGCCTGTGCTTCCCAGCCCCACGGTGTCGGCCAGCCTTGTGATTTATGGTCTGGTCTGGGACCTCTGGGTAGTCCTTGTGCTGTGTTGTATGACCTCTACTTCCCAGAGCTGCCCCCTGGTGTTTGGATTGAAGCACACTGGTTCCAACTCAGGATAGAGCTTAGGTCTGGGCTCCAAAGGGGATTACAGCTGCCACGCTGCTCTGTCATGATATAATGAGGTAAATAACCTTCCTTCCCAGAAGAGAATTTTCTGGGAAGTTGAGGAGCACCCATACCTATGTAAAGTCCTTCATTCAGTAAATATTTACTGTGGGCCTGCCATGCACAGGCTGCAGTCCTGGATTCCAGGGGCCAGTGGGCAGGTAGAAAAGATCCCTACCCTATGGAATTCCCAGTCATTCTCACCGAGGGATGGTACAAGCTGGTCAAGTCCAGGGTTGGGGGCAGGCTGTACCTGGGTTTCTAATGCCAGCTCTGCTACTTGCTAGCCCCGTGACCTTGAGCAAGGCAGATAGCCTATCTTCTGAGCCTCAGTTTCCTCATCTGTAATCTGGGAATCATCATCCCACCTACCTCCTTGAGTTGTGGTGGAAAAATAACTGAGCTACTGCATGTAAAGAGCTTTGGCACCTTGCTGGGACCTAGTATGTGCTCAGTAATTGATTAGTGGGTTAGGATACACACAAATGCAACTATTTTGGGATGGTGAGTGCTCTGAAGACCCCAAATTATGGGATGAATTGGAACTTGATTTAGAGTTGCCAGGAGGGCAGCACTTACATTGAACAGTCAGGGAGGACCTCATTGGAAGGTTTACCCTGCAATCTGTGAATAATGTCACAAGGAATGTATATATACTGTGTGACCTTGAGCAAGTCCCTTCCCTCAGTTTCATTTTCTTAGCTAGAATAATAGTGGGTTTTATTTTAGGGCATTTTAGTGAAATGACACATAGAAAGCAACTTAGGCCAGTTTTTGATACATTCAGCACTCAGTAAAAGGTGGTTATTATTACTCTTCTAAACAGAACCAAAGGTGCTGTTTGGAAAGTCTGGGGTAGGGAGCTGGCACTTGGAGGCCAGGGACTTCACTGGCTGCTGATACTTTTCAGCTGTGGTGACAGTTAGCATTTGGATAGGACTTTAGGGACTGGTACCAGCAGTGAGGGTGATCACAGCCATCTGAGGGCAGCAGGGTCTATGTCTGCAGGGAGAGAGTGGACACCAGGCTGCTTGGGTCACCAGGGGCTAAAGATAGTTGACTGGAGCTGGTCCTGGGCCTAGCTGTGTGGCATCATGTGACTGGAGCCCTGCCCCTCCTCCCAAGTCTAGAGGCATAGGCTCTGCAGTCCTGGGCTGGCTGCTGGTCCTTTTGAGTGGAGCCTCAAGATGGTCTGACCTTCTGAAGGTTTCTCTCCCTCTCTCTGTCCATCCCTCCCCACGAGAGCACCCTTCAGCCCCCTCCTGTGTTTCATCTGCAGGTCTGGGGGGAATTTGTGGAGGGAGGGCTGGGCAGAGAGAGGCCTCGGAGGACTGGTGGCAACAGCAACTGCAGCGGGAGAACTGGTGGTCAAGGTGAGGAGGGTTAACCCGACATTCCTTTTGCTCTGTAGTAGAATGTTCCTGCTTAGGGTCAGTGGGGATGGGATGAAAGGCCTGTGGTCTCCGAGCTCCTCCTTTGTGACTCCACCCCATTCCCAGGCTGGATGACAGCTGAGAATACACCTGGCTTTTCAGATTCTGCCCTAGGCTGTCTGGAATGGAGCAAAAGGGTGAGGGGTGTAACCCAGACTTCCTTTCCTTGCCTACCTCAACCTCCCCTTGATGGTTCCACTGCCTTCCACAATCAGAGTCTGGACTGCAGCTCAGGCAGAGGGTGGAGGCACAGTCCATGTCAGGTGAGCTGGAAGCGATGCCCCTTTCCTCCCAGGGCTCCTGGGGTGCCAGAAGTAGGGACTTCAGCTGGGTATGCTTGGTGACAGTGTCCCTTGTCCTCTCTGGGTAGGGGAGAAGAGGATTGTCAGGTTGCTAGCATTCGGTCCTGAGTGTCACTTGCCCTGTTCTGTGACGTTAGGTTTCTCTGCACTGGGCCTTGGTTTTCCCCAGTGTGTAGAATGATACCTCTGCAGCCTGCCATTGAGTGCCTGCCCTGTTGGCCACTCTGAGGAGGTAACTTGGACCCTTCTCCTCTCTGTTAAGAGCACAGGTTTTACAGTCAGACTGCTTGGCTTCAAATCCTGTTCTACTGCTTGCTGGCTGTGATCTTGGCAAAAGAACCCTTACACCATGTGCCTTGGTTTCCTTGTTTGTAAAATGAGACCAATTAGAGGAACTAACTCAATGTTAGAACAGGCATGGCATCTGGTAAGTGGTCAGTACATATTATCTGCACTTGTTAATGTTATCACAACCACAGCTTGTTGCTAGCATCTCTTCTGCTTTGGTGAGAAGTCTCAGTGGTTGAGATCTTGCCTTCTCTCTCCTCATACCTCTAGACCTAATATTACCACCTTTTGTTCAGTTGAGGAAGGTGAGGCTCAGGGAGGGGGTGGTAGATAGTATCCCCGGGTGATAAAATTGATGAATGGAGTCTGGCCAGGACCCAGCATTGATGATAGGTGATCTGAGTTAAGGCACGTCTGGGGCCTGGTTCTAGCATTGCCTAGGATACTTCAGCCTGGGCAGGGCTCTCTGCTGAAGACGGGGGTTGCGGGGAGGACCATAGCCTCAGGAATTGGCCCTTGGAACCAAAGCCCTTGTTCTTCTCTGGTATGAGATGGGGTAGCTTAGAAGAGTGTGTGAACTTGCCGTTCTTTAAAGAACTACATATCAGCTGTGTTGCCAGGCCCTGATCTAGACACTGGGATTACTGCTGGGAAAACAGCCTAGTTCCTGCCTTCAAGGATCGCATGGTGGGGGCAGGGTGGGGTTAGGTCTGTAACCAGGCAGTGAACACTTAAAGAAAAGCTGTGAGAGCGCCTAGCAAGGGCACTTGGGGGTCTGCAAGGGCTCTGAGGTCTCCCTCCAAGGAGGTCGACCGAATGGCCAGGGATAGGGCAGCAGGTGAGTGAGTGTGAACTCAAGCAAAGCCTAACAAATTACCTGCTCCCCAACGTATAAGCTTTTTGTTTTTGCAATCAGGGTAAACTCCGCCTCTTCAGATGCCAATCTCCAGGAGATTGGTGCCAGCCCCAAAATAAACCTTTGGCCTTCTCTGTTCCCCTGGCAGTAAGGCCTGAAATCTAGTAGTCCTTTCGGGCCACCACTCTCAGTCCTACATGCTTTCTCCTTAGCCCAGACCTGTCTCACCTTTCACCCACACTTGGTCCCTCATTTTCAGTTCCAGCTTCTCCCCCTTGGCAATTCTTACCACAATCTGATTGATGAGTTTGATTCTCCTATGTACCTCTCTCCCTAAAAACCTTCACTAATTTCCCCTTGGTTGACCAACTTCTTGCTCCTTAGGAAACTTCCTAGATCTGGCCCCTCTGGGTAGTTTTTATTTCAAAAGGTCAGCTTTAAGGATCTTTCTGGAACAAGGCAATGTAGGAGACATTTTGTCTTTCTGTCTGGCTTTCTAAAAGGTGTTAATGGGTTTAGCCCCGTTGTAGACTGAAAGAGACTATTTGAGGCTCTCTATTCCTCTTCTGTGCTGAGTAAAAAATTGAGTGACTATATTTCAACTGAAACGGAACTCTAGGCCTTCCCTATGCTCTTCCTTCCTCTCTAGCATGGCAGAGGTTTCTGCCAAAGCCTCCCTGGGGACTTGTGGTACTTTCCCCTTATTTCTTCCCTCTTTCCTGGGGAAATCTGCCCTGGAGCCCAGCTTGTGTCTGGAGGACAGTATCTGGAAGAAGAGCCAGGTTTGGGAGGGGGCTCATTTGTAATCTGAATCAGTGAATTGAGCCAAGAGTTTTTTCACACATGCTCTGATTCTTTTCATGTTGATTATTTTATGGTTTCTTTTTTTTTTTTTTTTTTTTTTTTTTTTTTTTTTTTAAATTTTTTTTAATTTAGGTTTCTGCCAAAGCCTCCCTGGGGACTTGTGGCACTTTCCCCTTATTTCTTCCCTCTTTCCTGGGGAAATCTGCCCTGGAGCCCAGCCTGTGTCTGGAGGACAGTATCTGGAAGAAGAGCCAGGTTTGGGAGGGGGCTCATTTGTAATCTGAATCAGTGAATTGAGCCAAGAGTTTTTTCACACATGCTCTGATTCTTTTCATGTTGATTATTTTATGGTTTCTTTACTGATGAGGATAGGGATGGCTTGAAAATATTAAACTTCCTTTGTGCATTTAAATTTTAATTAGCATTTACATTTGACCCTTGAACAACATTGGTTTGAACTGCATGGGTCTACTTAGACATGGATTTTTTTTTTTTCAATAAATACCTGTACTGTTTTGACCTGCAGATGCAGAGGGCCAACTATATGCATTGATCTGTGCCATCTATAATAATAAAGGCGTGATATGCTAATTAGACTGGACATCCTTCCAGATGACCTTCCAGACAAAGCCAGGGCTGCGAGGGAAGCCTGGGTCCTGGGTGCCAGAGGGAAGCCAGTGCCGGCAGCCGGGGGAAGGAAGGCCTACTCTTGCACTAATTTTGTGCATCGGGCCTCTAGTTTTATATAAGGGACTTGAGCAGCCATGGATTTTATCTGTGGGTGGTGTGGGGTCGGAGTGTAGGTCCTAGAACCAATCCCCTGTGGACACTAGGGACAACTAAGTTTTGGGGAAGTCAGAAGTCACGTGGATTTTCTACTGCACAGGGGTTTAAGAGTCAGCTGTATTTTTAGCATTTGCTGTGTGCTGGGCACTCTTACTGTGCTCTGCTCATTTAACTGTCACAGTGGCCCTATGAGATAATTAAGACTCCAGTTTTACAGAAGAGGAAACTGGAGTTGCAAGGGGCAGAGTATGCAGGAATTCTGACCCAAGTGCATCACATAACAAAGTCTGTGTGCTAAAGGACTGGCTGTCCTACTTTCCTGATCAGTTTTTGAATAATGGGGTGTCACAGACTTGAAAGTTGAGGTGTAGAAAGGCAGAATCTCAGTGGTTCGTGGTCAGCTACCCCACTTTGCTGGGAAGCTAGCTGCCCTCCGCTCCCACCACCTCACTCATTAACCCCTCTCTGCCCAGCCGCATCTCCCACCTACCCTCTCGTTTCCTGTCATCCTGCATTAGCTTCAGTGGTTAGCTCCCCTCTTCTCACCACTCTCAATAATATTAGGTAAAAATAGTGACTCGGCTGTGCAGATACAGGATTGTCAAAAGTCTGCTGGTGTCACCCCCCCCCCCAACTCCCCCTCCTCGGCCCCCGCACATGGAAGTTTTGGTGTGCTGCATCTAATACACAGACTATGTGAGGATTCAGGAAGCCCTTGGACCCCCTGGAACTAGAGCAGTGGTCGGCAAACTCATTAGTCAACAGAGCCAAATATCAACAGTACTTCAAAATAGACTCGCCCAGGTTGAAAACCGACTTCTGCGCATGGGCCATGAAGTTTCAGTCGCACTGTACGCATGCCCGCACATGGTATTTTGTGGAAGAGCCACACTCAAGGGGCCAAAGAGCCACATGTGGCTCGCGAGCCACAGTTTGCCGACCAAGGAACTAGAGTCGTGCTGGCTCCTGGCTGATATGGGCCTATGGGACAGAAAGCAGCTTTTGTCTTTTTCCAGGTATTCATTAGCTCCTGACTAACTTAGTCAAGGAGGAAGACACTCTGATGGCCTCTGTCTTCAGCTTCCTCCCCATGTAGAATGGAGTCCCCATGTAAGGCCCACCTCACCACACTTCTCCCTCGCTAACTGAGAACCTCTCCCTACCCTCAGTAACCCTGTTTGCCAGGGAATACCAGGATAGTGCCCTAACATTGCACCAGGAAGGTTTGGGATCCTTTCTCCCACCAGTGGACACACAGGATTTCTGGTGAATTGAAGGAGCACTGGACAAAGGGGGTTGACTTCGAGTTGAGACTTATCTCCCATCCTGGCTCTTCCTGGGGAAGCCCCTTCCCTTTTGGGGACCTCAGTTCCCTATCTGCATTAGAAACAGAGGGCATTAGAACTATGGTCCTTTTTGCTGCTCGAACATTTTACAACTGTTTTTTAGGCAGGCACAGGGAGGTGACTTCAGTGTTTCCTGAGCACTGACTGGGTCAGGGCGGCTGTGCAAGTTTCAGAATTCAGAGGTGGGAGGGAGGGGCTGGTGCCTGTGCAAAGAATTGGTTTTCAGATTCCAGGCCCCATTGGGGACGCATGTGTGTTTGCCTGATAAAGGTAGGTAGGTGGCTGGGAGGGGACTCTGAAAGGGATGTGTCATTGAAGTCAGTAAGCCTAGTCTTTTTTCCATCTTCCCGCAGGGCTGGACAACAGCTCATCTGAGCCTTTCTGGGTTTCCCTAGGCCCCACAGGATTTGAACAGATCTAGGAATAGTGTCTAAAGGCAGAAGTAGTTCTCTCTCCATAGTGTGCTTTTTTTGGTCTCTTATGGAACTTAGTTCCTCCTTGGGGGAGGGCAGCTTGAGAGCTAGTTGGGAGCAGTATAAGAGCAGGCCACTGTGGGTTTTGGGACAGAGGGACATTAGCTAGGGATGGAGCATTTTCAGCAAACTTCACACAAGACAAATTGAAGAATATTCCGTGTATGCCCACACTAACCACATTCCCTTGGTCAGCTTGGGATTGGTGGTGGAGTAGGGAATCAGTAGGGTTTTTCAGTGGCAGAAGGGCTCTCCCCTAAACTGGAGATTGAACTTTCACTACTTTACCATGTCCCTTTGTGATCTTGGTGAACAAAATAGCAGGCAGGGTGATCATAGGATCTGACTGCTCAATTTTGAAAGTTTTTATTAGAAGAAATGGACAATGACCTGAAAAACTTTGCCTTGCCTTTCCCCAGAAAGTCTTCAGGAATAACGCATCCACTGAACCTGATTCCCTCTTTCAACTTGTTAATGAACCTGATGTTGCAAGCCCTTGTTTTTCCTCCTGGTAGCATGCAAGGGGTATTGGGGCCAGGAGGAGGGAGTACCACCATGGCTCAGGTGTAATGATCCTGTAATGAAATGGCTGCCTCTGCCAGGGTCCTGGTTCGAAACAGCATAGTCAAGGCACTGGATGGTATTAGGCTTCTCTGGATCAGCCCATGATTAGTAAGGAAATCAGTGTGGAGTAAGGAGCTTTCTGGGCCTAAGAGTTCCATCCTATAGGCACTGAGATTTCTGGCTCTCTATTCCCAGCACTGGGGCAGAGGGATGCTGTGGGCCTGGGTTTCACGGCTTCATGTCTCAGAGGTGTGTGGGGTGTCTTGAGGGGCCAGTGGCTCTGGTATGGAGTAGAAGCCAAGAATGCAGTGACTTCACAGTTAGAGTCAGGGAAGCACTCTCTCTACTAATTAAGGGAACATAGGTCTGAACAAGGAGTAGAACATTCCTTTTGAGACCAGCCTTGCAAATTTCTTTGCTCAGAGACTTGGGGCAGTTCTTGCCCTGGCATGGCTAGCCAACAGTGGAGACAGAGTGATAGGAGAGAAGTGGGTGAGCAGTCCCGTGGGTCTGTCTGGGGGAGGAAGGGTTTAGAAACCCTTCAGAACTGTGTTGAGAAAACAAGTGTAGGAGTAGAAGGGACCAGGGCCACTTCCTTAACACACACACACTTTATTTTTAAAAGCTCATGTCTGTCTTTTTTGAAACTGCTGGAGAATGCCAAACAAAAATAAATCACTAAACATACTACTTAACTCTGTAACTACTTACAGGTCCTTCCAAAGTTTCTGCTATGTATGTGTGCGTGTGCACATTTTTTGTTTTGCCAAAATAGGATTGTAACTCTTCTCATTTATCATTTATCTCTTCATATCAGTAGAAATCATTGTCTTCCTAATGCCTATAAAAGTTGTTAAACTTTAATTGAGCCAGTTTCCTACTGTCAGACATGTAGTTTGTTTTCAGCGGTTTGCAGTTATAAACAGCACTGTGGAGGACATCTTTGTACATAACTCTAAACACTTGTCTAATTTGAATTATTAGGATAAATTCCTAAAGGTAGAACGATTAAGTCAAATGGGGTCTCACTTTTTCTTTGGGAACTTGGAAGGCAGACAGAATTTTTCCTGAATGGCTAACTCTCCTATTTGGCTAGAGCTCATCGAGGACCGAGTTCTGGCCGTGGTATGTGAGGGCTGAGAAAGAGGTCCCTGGACTTCTTGATTGCCCAGTTAGGATTTTTATCTTGCCTTCTCGTGATTACTAGCCCTGATCTGCTCACACACAGATTTCTAGAATGTTAAGAGGTATAGGGCTGTGAGAGCCTTCCCACTTCAAGAGTCAAGTTCCTGAGGTCTTGGCTGCTGATTGTCCTTATGAGCTCACTTTCCATGATTTCTTCAGAAAGGCTGGTAAAATTGTTAGAGTACGCGTCTTTTAACTCTCTATCATGTCTTCCTCCTTTGGGAGCCTACAGGTTGCTTGGTGGAGTGGGAGTGAGAAGCTGGTGGTGGCCCTCTCCCATAGGCTCTGCATAACCATTTCTCCCTTCTGGTTCCCACAGAACATTCTGCTCCGGCAAAGGTGGTGAGGGCAGCAGTTCCTAAACAGCGCAAAGGCAGCAAGGTAAGGAATAGGAGTAGGCAACCCAAGGAGACTTCCTGGGGGTGGGAGGTGGGGCGCTGGGATGGCCTCTACCCTGTTCTAGTTGAGTGCTTCTGAGCTGCCAGGTAGTTCAGGATTCTCTCTAAATCGCAGGGGAACCCTTTCTGGGCCTCCAGTGTTGATGGTCCTAGTGGAAAGACTTATTTGGCCTCTGATCTCTGGATGGAGCTGTGTCTTGGGCGAGAGGTTGAAATGGCAGAGGCAGGGTCATCCCAGAGCCTTCATAGAATGTGCCTTGCAGGTTGGTGACTTTGGAGATGCAATCAACTGGCCCACACCTGGAGAGATAGCCCACAAGAGTGTGCAGGTGAGTCTGAGGAAAGGGATGGGTAGGATGGAGCTCTGTCTACATTTACACATTTGGCTTTTCAAGCTCTCAGAGCTTCAGGTCTTATCTTAAGAGGAATGGTTGGTACAATTTGGGCAGCACTGAGCTATCCAAGAGTCATCATTTAAGCCCTGGCTGTGTATTATGAACTGCCAGCTGCTGTCTATTCATCATTCAACTAACCCTCACAGTGACTCCAAAGTAGGTGCTTTAATCATTCCCGTGTTCTAGATGAGACCATTAAGGCTGGGAGAGGTTAATTGGTACCCTTTGATGGCCAAGCGTGGATTGGAAGTGAGGTGTGGTGCATTATTCCAGAACCTGTGTTCTCCATCCCACTTGGGTTGCCAGAGAGTGGTTGGACATTGACCAGGTATTCACCTCTAGGGGACCTTTATAGCTCTCTTTAGTCTCAGCAGAGGAGGGGCTCCTGGTCAGTCCTCTCCTTCCCTGGCTTTCATTCTAGGCTGACGGTCTAGGTCCCTCCCTGATGGTGGCCGCTGGCCTTCAGTTTGCAGACAGGGTTAGTATTAACAGGCCGAGGGCCAGCATCTCCTCCATCCCACAAACTACCTGGATGTGGTCCTGTTGCAGGGAGTAAATAAACATTTGGCTTCTGTGAGTCCCAGCCCCTTTGTCCTAGAGGTTCTCTTTCGCTTAGACTTGAAGAAGCCAGAGAGACAGGTTGTCTCCCACCTCCTGCCTGTTTGACCACGCTTCCCAATAAAAGCATCAGGCGTGAAAACAGGACCTTTAGAATGCATCCAGCCATTGCATGCTCCAGCTACTTCTGCCCTGTCTTTCTAGTGATGGGGTTCCCTTCCATCCATCCTAAGAGACTTGCAGACTCACCACACCTCCCGGTTACTTTATTTCCTGCTGTAGCCACAGTCCCACAAGTCTCAGCCTGCCCGTAAGCTGCCACCCAAAAAGGACATGAAGGAACAGGAGAAAGGAGAAGGGAGCGATAGTAAGGAGAGCCCAAAAACCAAATCGGATGAATCAGGGGAGGAGAAGAATGGGGATGAGGACTGCCAGCGAGGGGGTCAGAAGAAGAAAGGTGAGTGACTTGGATTGGGGCTTGGGAGAAGGTGGCGGGGCAGCACTGTGAAGTGGCAGCGGAATTTCAGGGGCCCAAGGAGTCCTTAGGAGGCTGGCTGGTATAGGCTTCTGGGCCAGCAGTCTTCACTTCAGTCATCGGTCCGTCAGATCCTTCTCTTATTAAACAAGCATTTGGTAAGCCCTCTTCTGAGCAGTGGGGCTCTAGCAGTGCACAAGACAGGTGAGGCCCCTGCCTCAGTATTCCTTGCGTGTCTTAGTGTGTTGCTGTCCCGTGAAAGATTTCCTTTGCTCTGGCTGAAACTAAAGTTAGGGCATAAGTTCGGCTGCTCTCATAGAGATTCAAAGTAACAGTGATTAAACAAGACGAAAGTTTCTTTCACCTGACACCTCAGTGTAAGTAGGCCAGGCCCAGAATGGCAACTCCAATTCCTTTTTATCTTGCTGTGGTGTGTTGGCACTTCTCATCCAGGACGGTTCACTATTACCCTCTCCAGCTAGCAGGAAGGGGGACGGGAAAAGTGTCTCCCTTTTAGGGACTCAACCTGGAATTGACTACTTTTACTGAGCTCTCCTAGCCAGAACTTTGGCACAAGTGTAAAGGAAGCCTGGAAAGTGCAGTCTTGATTCTGGGCAACCATGTGTCTGGCTCCAGAAGGGGGTTTCTTGAACCATGGAGAAATCGATGTTGAGAGTCACCCAGGAGTGTCCATCAAAGTGAGGTCCAGCATGGGAAAGGAATTTGCCCAAGGTCACCAGATTGTGATTCAGGCCTGAAGCCCTGGACAGGGGAAGAAAGTTGGGGGTAAGGATAGCTGGGAGGGACCTCCTCCAAGCCCTTCTCCTGTGCCTGTGCCGCCTTCCAGGGAACAAACACAAGTGGGTCCCCTTGCAAATAGACATGAAGCCTGAAGTGTCGAGAGAGAAACTGGTCTCGCGCCCTGCTCGCCCACCAGAGCCACGACACACACCTGCCAACCGCGGGGAGATCAAAGGTATGTGTCACTTACTATGGAGGGCCTGGTCTTGGTGGTCACCTTCAGGCCTGACCCAAAGCCCTCTCTCTTTACAGGGTCTGAGCCTGCCACCTACGTGTCTGTGCCTGTGGCCCCCCCCACCTCAGCCTGGCAACCAGAGACCAAACCGGAGCCTGCCTGGCCCGACCAGGATGAGACATCGAGTGTGAAGAGTGATGGGGCTGGTGGGGCACGGGCTTCCTTCCGCGGCCGTGGACGGGGGCGTGGTCGTGGCCGCGGACGTGGCCGGGGTGGCGTTCGAAGTACGTGAGGCCCCTTTGGGCTCCGGGATGTCCCAGGGAGTGCGGCAGGGGCGGTTGGCTGGGATTGCCTATCCCTTATGGCACCAATTTTCCCTGTAGCCCATTTTGACTACCAGTTCAGCTACCGAAAGTTTGATGGTGCAGAGGGTCCTCGAACCCCGAAGTATATGAACAACATCACCTACTACTTTGACAATGTCAGCAGCACTGAGCTGTACAGTGTGGACCAGGAGCTGCTCAAGGACTACATCAAGCGCCAGATGTGAGTGGATGGAGCCTTCTTTCTGGAGAGATGAGATGGGGAGGGTTTGGGGGCTGCCTGAGTTTGGCAGCTGGGCAGAGTAGGACTGGACAGGCCCTTCCTTCTGTTGCTGCCCTGGCTGGAGCTAAGAAAGATAACTTTCTCTCATCTCTTAAGCTAATTGTTCATAAAGTTACTGTTTAGTACAGGAGTGGTACCATATTTACCTTAAGAAAATTACAAATGGCCACTAACCAAATAGAGAAATGTTGAGACTACTTTCTCTATCCTTTTGTAATGGCTGTACTGCCAGAATGCTAGCAAACATTTATTAAGTCCTCACTATCGGTGAGGCTAAGTGCTTGACAGGCATTCTCTTATTTAAACCTGCAATTGTCAACTTAATTCCTCTGAGCTGGTTTTATCCCCATTTTATAGATGAGCAAACAGTCCCAGTACCTTGCCCAGTGTCTCAGTTAAGTAAGTGACAAGACACATAGTTGAATCCATTTCTGTCTGATTGTAAAACCTTTGCTCCTGGCCACTGCAGTGTATTGTCTCTTAGTTTAGTGAGGGAGCCATACAAGGAAATAGATCATGGCACATAGAATGTGATAGGTATTTCAGGAGCAGAGAAGAAGGGAGTTTGCCAGGCATGCAAAGGGACTGAAGGACAGAAGGAATGGTTTGGCGGAAGGTTAGGGAGCCAGGAGATTTCTTTCAGTTCGTAAGACGGTTGTATGTACACTAGGGTCCCAGAGGGAAGTCAGGCTGCATGAGGTTGCTGGGTGTGCAGCAGGACAGGAAAGGCATATTTGTCAACAATGCAGCAATCATTCCTATTCTCCCTCCACCTAGTGAATACTACTTCAGCGTGGACAATTTAGAGCGCGACTTCTTCCTGCGACGGAAAATGGATGCTGACGGTTTCCTTCCCATCACTCTTATTGCTTCCTTCCACCGAGTTCAGGCCCTTACCACTGACATTTCACTCATCTTTGCGGTATGTCTTCTGGGGCTAAGGTGTGTGTGTGTGAGGGGGGCGGGGGGGTGGAGATAGTCCTGACTTGCAAAGCTGGAGTTTGGGCCAAGGCAGGAAACCTTGGACGAACCCCCATTTGATTACTTCTGCTAAAGTTCTAAGGCTTACCCAGCTTCTCTCCTTGCCTCTGCCTTCCCTCCGTCCCCCTTTTATTATGGGAATTTTCTAACAGGTTCAAAAGTGTACGATGGTATGATGAACCCACATCACCCAGCCTCAGCAATTTGCAACTCATAGCCAGTCTTACTCCCTCAGCCCCCCAATTTGTTTCCTCTCCCAGATTACTTTGAAGAAAGTATTAGGTAACCTGACATTTCATCCATGTTTCAGTACCTGTCTCTAAAAGATAAAGACCACGGTATCCCATGTAAAAGCATTAAAATTCCTTAAGATCATCAAATACTTGGTCAGTTGCAAATCTGCTCCACTAGATAAAAAAAATTTCTTGCTTTAGTTGGCGTTGTTCAATTTTTAGAACGTCAGCTCAAGCACAAAGGGACTCGGGTGTGATTGCTGGTTAAGAGCATGTACCTTGGTTGCAGATTCAATCACCCCCCCTCCCTCCCACCCACCCGGGCTCTTGGCAGGAGACAACCAATTGATGTATCTGTCTCAAATTTATGTTTCTCTCCCTCCCTCTCTCCCTCCCTTCCACTCTCTCTAAAAATCAATGGAAAAGATATCCTTGGGTGAGGATTAATTTTTTCCTTTTAGTAGTTTATGAGACCCCATGTTTTCTCTTAAGTTTCCCCTCCCCCCTATTTTCCCTTGTAATTTATTATTTGAATAAAATGGGTTGTATATCTTATAGGACACTGTAGTCATTTAACATGTTTTATACTCCAAATTTTTTGTAAATTGGTGATCTAGAGGCCTGATCAGATTCAGGTTTGGGTCGTCCCCCCTTGTCAATCGAGAATTTAAATGTAGAGATAATTTGATTTTCCCTCTTGTGATCATTAGAAGTTTCTAATGATCATCATTGCCTGTTATTTCACTGGGGATTGCAAAATGCTGATAGTCTAATTCTGTGGTCCATCTTCATTTGTTGCCCTGTAGGTAACTTGTTTGAATCTTTCTATTAAAAAATAAGCACATGTTTCCATATGTATTTGTCTCATTCCTCTTTCTCAGATGAGTGGTAACATCTAACACATGTATTTCTCTACTTGTTTTATGTTTTTACTTACTATATCTAAGAGCATAGTGTCATAGAATAAAAAGAAAGATACTCCCCTATCCTTTTTATAGTTGGATATGTATCTTTTCATAGTTTTGCCAGTGTGTCTTTGGTATACATTTCTAGAAGAATGGCTGTACGCAAGGGCAAATGCATATGTAATTTTGCTAGCTATTGCCTAATTCTCTTTCCAGGGGTTGGGCCTTTTGCATTCTCATCAGCCATATGTGAGAGTGTCTCTTTCCCCAACCTCAGCAACAGAGGATGTTGTGACATGTTGAAATGTTTTCCTCTCCCATTTAAAAGATTTTTAAAAGAAAACTCTTCCCCTCTCTACTCTTGACCATTTTTCCTAGAGACAAACACCTGTAAAAGTTGACCTATGAATCCTAGAAAAATTTGTATTTGTATGTTTTTACTTAAGCACCAGTGGATCTTTTACTCAGTGACCTAGACCTGTTTTTTTGTGGCTCTTTCCACCTCAGCACATGTGAAGCTGTTTTTACTGAGTAGTGTTCCCTTGAGTGAATGAGCCATAATTTATTTAAATTGCCTATACGGTGGCAAGTTAGGAAGTTTCCACATTTTTTCCTATTACACACAATGTTGTTATGAATGGCTTTTTATGTGTACCTTATACATATTGTCACCTGTTTGTGCAAGCATTTCTCTGGGGCAGATTACTGGATGTAGAATGGCAGCTGTGTTTTTCATGTTCGTACCTCCTACGAGTTTGAACATCTCACTTGTCTACCAGGCATGGGAGAGGGGGCCAGTGCTTTAATACACCTACCAGCACTGGATTCATACCTGAGCTCGCGGGGGCCCAGCCATCTATCCAAGTCTTTCCTCTGCATCCTCTCTCTTTTTCTCCCCTGCAGGCCCTAAAAGACAGCAAGGTGGTGGAGATTGTTGATGAGAAAGTCCGCAGGAGGGAGGAGCCCGAGAAATGGCCTCTTCCTGGTCCCCCAATAGTGGATTATTCCCAGACTGATTTCTCCCAGCTTCTCAACTGCCCTGAGTTTGTGCCCCGCCAGCACTACCAGAAGGAGACAGGTATGCACCCTTCGGGCATATGGGTGCCTCCCCTTACCCTTGTCCTCTGGCCGGCAGTCCTCAGGGCTGTCATCAGGAGGAGGACTGGAGGGATGAGGACCTTACCTTTCCACCCTTCAGAGTCGGCGCCTGGCTCTCCTCGTGCAGTCACCCCAGTGCCAACCAAAACGGAGGAGGTCAGCAACCTAAAGACACTGCCCAAGGGCCTGTCTGCCAGCCTGCCTGACCTGGATTCTGAGAACTGGATTGAAGTGAAGAAGAGGCCTCGGCCCTCCCCAGCACGGCCCAAGGTGGGTGAGGCCTGTCCTTCACCCTGGGTCCTAGGAGCCGGGTTGGAGTGCTTGGAGGGATGTCACATGGAGCTCTGAGCTCTAAAGGGCTGTCAGGCAAGCTGGAGGCTCAAGGTATAATATGAGCTGTCACCAGTAACTGCAGGAGGTTGATGTGGCTGTTTCCATTGTCAGTGGTGACTGCCCTTCAGGACAATCCTAGCTGCATGTGTTCTGAGTGGCATTCTTTACCAGAGGAGATCATGCAGCTTCTGGCAGCAGTATTCCAAGTTTCTTGATGCTTGCTGTTGTTTTTGCCCTGTCTAAATCCCTGGGGCTGCATTTTAAGTGCTTTTCCCTGAATTTTTCCTCATTGCACCTGTATAAGCCCCCTAGGCCCTCAGAAGAGGGAAGATTCATAGCCTGGATGTAGAGTTAGAGTCTATGGACTAGAACACAGGTCTCCTGTCATTGATGGCCAGTGACTTTGGGACCTTTGTTTAATATCTCAGGGCTGTAGTTTCCCTTCCACATCTTCACATGAAGGAGGGATTTGACTGCTGTAGAAATAGTAAAGCAATATGTGAATAGTACAAATTGAGTCCACTGTTAGAGAAGTGTTTCGCTCTCAGACTGAAATTGCTGTTCCCCTTTCCAGGAACAGACTTTTGCTCCTTCTACCTCCCTACTCCCCTACCCTCTTTGGTTCAGGGACCAACACCCTGGTGACTCTTTCCCCTTGGTTTGTTCCCATGGTAGAAGTCAGAGGAGCCCAGGTTAGTCCACCAGACCTCTGTGCCTCAGCAGCTGCCCTCTCAGCAGCTGATGTCCAAGGATCAGGATGAACAAGAGGAACTGGATTTCCTGTTTGACGAGGAGATGGAGCAGATGGATGGACGGAAGAACACCTTTACCGCCTGGTCTGATGAGGATTCTGACTATGAAATTGATGACCGGGATGTCAACAAGATCCTCATTGTCACTCAGACGCCACCATACATGCGCCGGCACCCAGGGGGGGACCGCACAGGCAACCACACCTCCCGTGCCAAGATGAGCGCTGAGCTGGCCAAGATCATTAACGACGGGCTCAACTACTATGAGCAGGACCTGTGGGCTTCAAAGTTCGAACCTGAGTACTCCCAGATCAAGGTAAGTTTGAACGTAGCAGTGTGGGTGGGGCCTGGGTGCCAATAACTAATAGGGGGGAAAGAAAGCTAATTAGCTGTGTGACCCTGGGCATAGAACCTCAATATCCTCAATATGAAAGGAGGTGATAATTGACACCTGACTGGGACATTGACAGCAAAAAGAGATGTTAAACACTATGTAAACTCTGCTAATGTGTGGGATGGTTACTGTGCCACCTGAACATCCATATTTAATGTCATAACAGTCAGCTAGACACTTTTGTGGGAACTAGAATAAGGACTAGGTTGTCGTTTTTATTCTTAAGTATTTAGGCAGTTGTAAAAGTTTAAAAGCCTTTTAAGGAGCTTACTTTGAATTGGAAGATGGAAAAAAGATAGATCTTTTTAAAATCATTGCTGCTTGGAAATAATCCAAACCTCTGTTGTAGTTTTTACAGAGTGGATATATGTGGAGGTGGGTGGGCCTTTGGTGAGCCCATGTGGTGAGTAGCAGCATGTTTAGTGGAGGTGAGGGGAGAGTAGCAGGAAGAGATTCGGGGGGGTCTGCATTGAGTTCCTGGGGAGCTGTAGTACTGATCTGTCTTGTTGCACATAGGGCTGGGCAAGTACTAGCCCCTTCTGGGTTAGCACACTTGTGCCCAGGTAACTGGGGTTGAGGGGGCAGCTGAGAGCCTGGGGACCAGAATTCCACGTATGTGGACGTGGGAGCTGCCCTCTCCAGCTTCCTGTACGTCTTGATTCCTAAACAGGCTAGGGCAGTCCTCTTACTGACATCTTTCTCCACCCATCTCGTATCCTCTGCAGCAAGAAGTCGAGAACTTCAAGAAAGTCAACATGATCAGCCGGGAGCAGTTTGACACACTAACCCCTGAGCCCCCTGTGGATCCCAACCAGGAAGTCCCTCCTGGGCCACCCCGATTCCAACAAGGTGAGGGGTGACACTGGGGTCCCTGGCCTGGGTTGGAGGGTCTAGACAGTCACGACCTATCCCTGCTTGCTGACCCCGCTCTGCCTCTGCAGTTCCCACTGATGCCCTGGCCAACAAGTTGTTTGGTGCTCCCGAGCCTTCTACCATTGCCCGCTCTCTACCAACCACTGTCCCAGAGTCGCCAAACTACCGCAATGCCAGGACCCCCCGCACTCCCCGGACACCGCAGCTCAAAGATTCAAGCCAGACGTCACGGTTTTACCCAGTGGTGAAGGAAGGACGGACCCTAGATGCCAAGGTGAGGTGCTCATGCCTGGCTGCCAGGAGTCTTAGACTCACTTTACGGCGTCCCAGTGCTTTGCTTCTCTCTCCAGCCTTGTCTAGACCAAGAAAGTGCCAGATCCCCCACCTGCTCTGTGTTCTTAGGCTGGTGGGTCCACCCTGGGGCTGAGTGACCACATCTACAAAATGAACTCTGTGGGAGTGGTGGCCCCATGGACCGTGATAAGACCCAAGGAGGACTGACCAGGTGCAGGTCCTTGGGCAAATTACTTCGCTCCCAAGCCTCAACTTCTTCTTTCGTGAAATAAGCATATCAGCTCCTAGCTGTGGACATTGTGAGAGAATAAATTTGAAAATGATTTGTAAACTGTGCGATGACACACACATGAGGGGAATCTTAATCCTACAAAACACTTGATGCTCCTCACATTTGTATGAATACAATAAATAACAAGTTCCTGGACTGACCTTTACAGATGCCTCGGAAAAGGAAGACAAGACACAGCTCCAACCCACCCTTGGAGAGTCATGTGGGCTGGGTGATGGATTCCCGAGAGCACAGGCCCCGGACTTCTTCCATCAGGTACGGGGCTGTGGGGAGGAGAGGTCAGGTTGACTGAGGTGGGTGGAAGAGCCATAAAATCAATGGGACCAAGAAGATAGAACCTCTTTGGCAAGAAAATTAAAAAAGGGGACCTTCATCTAAGTAAAAAAAACAAACATGAGTAGTCTAGAAAGCTGCATCCAGGGCCTGGGAAGAGGAAGCCTTCTTTCTAAAGCAGCGGTGTCACACTGCCTGGGACCAGGTTCTGAGAGAGCACTTGAGTTGTCTTCAAACGAGAATATTTGCTGCCTACCTCAGGGTAGCCAGGTAGTTGAATAAAAATACAGGTTCCTGGGCCCGGCTGGGGTTAGGGCCCAGGTTCCTTTTTATTTATTTTTAGTAAAATAGCCCCAGTATTCTCTGTTCCAAAGCAAGGTTTGAGAGCTACTGACATGTGTACTCTTATTTCCTGCAAATATGGTACAGGACCAAAAATAAACATGGTTTTCAAAAAATATAGGTGGATTAACCCATTACAGCTCATTCAGGGAAGGGTAAATGTTAATTCAGGATAAATAAATGGTTAAATAAAGGCTTGGGTTTAGGCATTGTGCAGATCTCAGCCTTTAAATAGCTTCATGACCTAGGATGAGTGTCCCAGTCTCTATGAACCTAAGTGACCTCTTTGTAAAACTTTGAAGGTCGATAACAAAGAGCAAGTCATCTATCTATATAAGTCAAGGGCCATAACACAGTACCTGGGCCTCCTAGTTTGTTGCCCTGTGAGAGGCTGGATCTTGGCTGAAGGAAGAAACTAGAGGGGTTCCTGCTAACCTGATGGCCAGCTGCTCCGGGGAACCTGATGACACTATCTCTTTTGTGGCCTCTGTAGCTCCAGCCCCTCAGAAGGGACGCCTACGGTTGGCAGCTATGGCTGCACCCCTCAGTCGCTACCCAAGTTTCAGCATCCTTCCCATGAGCTGCTCAAGGAAAATGGCTTCACACAACACGTCTACCACAAGTATCGTAGGCGCTGCCTTAATGGTAAGCACGGGGAAGGGGCTGAGCCTCTGGGGCTGCTTTTTAGAACCAGAGTATAAGTGCTGATGGACTAGGTCAGCGGTCACCAACCGGTGGTCCGTGAGGTCCGAAAGGTTGGCAACCGCTGGACTAGGTGACTATTTCCTCTGATCTCAAAACAAGAAGCAGGTGACATTATAGCAAGAAGGAATGAAATAGACTCAGGCAGGGTAGTTTTGGAATATAGGAACCTAAAAGAATCTGGTACTCAGAACATGCCTGCTCCTTGATCTTCCTCTATTGATATAAAAACTATCAAGAGTTTTCCTATTTCTGGTAAGACTACCAACTCGGCCATTGTCCAGTGTGGTCCACTGTCCATCTCCAAAGGTATGTGTGAGGCAGCATATATTCCTGAGAACAGGTTGTCTGATGATGGTGTGGGCCAAATCCAGCCAGCAGCCTATTTCTGTATAGCCCTTGAGCTAAGAATAGTTTTTACATTTTTTTAAAAAAATATATTTTATTGATTTTTTTGGAGAGAGGAAGGGAGAGAGATAGAGAGTTAGAAACATCGATGAGAGAGAAACATCGATCAGCTGCCTCCTGCACATCTCCTACTGGTGATGTGCCCGCAACCCAGGTACATGCCCTTGACCAGAATCGAACCTGGGACCTTTCAGTCCGCAGGCTGACGCTCTATCTACTGAGCCAAACCGGTTTCGGCAAGTTTTTACATTTTTAAGGAGTTCGGGGGACGGGTGGGGGGGGAGAATTTATGATAGAACGGCACCCATTTGTGGCTTGCAGTGCCTAAAGTATTTACTCTGTGACCCTTCACAGAAGAAAGTTTGCTAACCTTCCTTGAGAGTCTAGACAATAGTCTAAGGAAAGACACTCTCTAGGTGCTCTCACGAGTTTCTTTTTATAACAAAAATGAGGTACCTTTTAACTGTAGGTTTCTGTCAGGTTAGCTGTAAAGTGCTCAAAACCAATTGTAATATTGTAATTATTACCTCATCCGAACGCTTTTCATTCAGTAAAACATGGCTGCTAAATGCTTGGTTCTTCACTATTCCTCTGCATGCATGTGTGTGTGTAATAACCGCTTTATTGAGATATAATTTACATACCACACAATTCACCTATTTAAAATGTACAATGCAATCACCAGAACATTTTCATTCCCATAAAAAGAAACCCTGCCCATTACCAGTCACTCCCATCCCCTACCTCCTCCCAAGCTTATACAACCACCAATCTACTCTTTGTCTCTAGATTTTTTGCAATAATGGAATTGTACAGTATTTTCAGGGTTCCTCTATGGTGTAGCATGTATCGATACTTCATTCCTTTTCATTGCCAAATAACATTCCATTATATGGATATAGCACGTTTTGTATAACCATAATTGATGGGCATTTGTGTTTCCACTTTTTGTCTATCATGAAAAATGTTGCTTTGAACATTCATACACAAGTTTTTGTGTAGATGTAGGTTTTCATTTGTCTTGTGTGGAAGAGTGGAATTGCGGGGTCTTATGGTACTCTGTGTTTAACCTTTTGAGGAACTGCAAGATTGTTTTCAAAGTGGTGGCACCGTTTTATTTTCCTAACAGCAATTTCTCCACGTCCCCCCAACACTTGTTGTTGTCTGTCTTTATCATAGCCATCCTGGTAGATATAAAGTGATGATTCCTTGTGGCTTTGATAGGCATTTCCCAGATAGCTAATAGTGTTGAATAGTTTTCATGTTGGCCATGTTTATATCTTTGGAAAATTGTCTATTCAGAACCTTTATCTTATTTTTTTCCTTTAGTTGCTTGTGCTTTGGTGTTGTGTACTGTTTTTTATTGTTACCACTTTGTACTTGTTAATATTGTAGGACTCCTGAAATAATAATTGGTAATAAATATAAAGAATATAACTTGTTGGCATGTACAAATGTTTTGTTCACGCCTTTGTTCTAACTACACTTGAGCGCAATGCCTTTTGAGATGAAGAGCTAGACCAGGATGACCTGGTTCAGAAGCAGTGAGGCCCAGAACCAGAGTCCAGCAGCAGGGCCTGACCCAGAGTAGTTAGTGCTCCATAAATATCTCCTGAAAGACTGAGGGGCAGTGTGAGCAAGGTCCTTAAGCTTGGAGATCCATTTGCCCTCTGAAGCACCTGCAGCCTGGTCCTGACACGTCTTAACTTCTTTTTCCCCCATCAGAGCGGAAACGCTTGGGCATTGGCCAGTCTCAGGAGATGAACACTCTCTTTCGATTTTGGTCCTTCTTCCTCCGAGATCACTTTAACAAAAAGATGTATGAGGAGTTCAAGCAGCTGTCTCTGGAGGATGCCAAAGAAGGCTACAGGTGAGCGGGTTTGGGGTGGGGCTCTGGCTGGTGCTTGGCAGGTGGTTAGGGGTCCCTGGTGGGTCTGCTTCCAGAACTGTACCTGGAGATCTCTTGTATATATACTTCATATTCTTTATTTAAAATATTTTGAATGAGCAATATATTCACATGGTTCAGAATTCAGAGAGTTCAAAGATTATATAATGAGAAGTCTCCTTACCACTTTCTCCTGCCATCTATTTCATTTTCCCAGAGTCAACCAGTATTGTTAGAATCTTGTGGGTTCTTTCTGAAAATATTCTGCCCATGTAAGCAAGGACCTATGCAGTGTCTCCTACCCCCTTTGTTTACACAGAAGGTGGCCTCTATTATATATGATCTTGCACCTTGATTTTCTACTTAATGCTATATTTTGAAGATCATTCCATATCCATCCATAAAAAACATTCTTATTCCTTTTATAGTTTGTATAGTGTTACATTGAATGGATGTACTGTAATTTATTTAACCAGTCTCCTACTAATAGATTCTTACATTGTTTTCAATGTTTTACTATTTAAAAAACTTTTTAGACTCTTCTCTCTTTTTCCCAAGTAAAATGTGTTCTCTAAGCAATTTGAGAAGGACAGAAATGCTTAAAGAATCTGGTGGAAAACATATTCAGTCCAGTGTTAAAGCTCTGCCATATTTCATGTCTTTTAGATCATCCTGTGAATGCCTTCTTGTGTCTTTCTTATCATTTATAAGCATGAGCATTTTTCCATGTTAAAATAATTGACTTTTTGGCCTTCTTACAGAAGTTATGTGTTTTTGTCTGAAAGCTTAGAAAATAAGCTCACTTGATAAGATCACTTGAAAAGTTTCAACTCCCAAAGATAACAAGTGTTAATATATTTAAGTGTGTGTCCTTCTAACTTTGTGTGCATATGTAGATGTAAAATTGACATATTTGTTTACAAAAATGGGTTCATTCTACATATGACACTTTGAAATGTGTATTTTTCACTTGATAATATCTCATAAGCATTTGTCAGTATCATGAGTGAATATTTACATTGTAATTTTTAATAGCTTATATTATTCTGTTGAACAGATTTATCATGTTTTTCTTAACCACTTCTCTATTATTAGACATTTAGATTTTGTTGAATAATTCTGCTATGAACAATTTTGATATATCTATAAAATCTGAATCTGCATCTTTGGCCATTTCCCTGACATGTTCCGACAGTTGGAATACCTAAGACAGATAAATGAACAGACCTACTAATTGGCATGGTCAGATAGCTTTGCAGAAAGCGTATCCCAGGTATTGGCAAGCTTTTCCTGTAAGGGGACAGACAATAAATATTTGATGCTTCGTGATCTCAGCTGCAACTACTCAGCTCTGCTGTTACAGAAGAAAGCAGGCAGTGACATCCCACAAATGAATCGGAGTAAACAAAGGGTGTATTTGGGATCTGCTGTTCATTTGGCCAGAGATTGCTGACCCCTGGCAGACTGTAAAGATTTAATGTTGGAGCCACTTAGACTAGCAAGTATTCACTGTTTCCTTGATAATCCATTGTGTTCAAACTCTTCCACAGTTCATCTGTTATGAGGGTTCATTTCCCTATTTGAAGATGAAGAAACTGAGTCCTGATTTCACTGATTTGTGTTTTCCTATAGATATGGTTTGGAGTGCCTTTTCCGATACTACAGTTACGGCCTGGAAAAGAAGTTCCGGCTGGACATATTCAAGGATTTTCAGGAGGAAACCGTGAAAGACTATGAAGCCGGTGAGAGCCAGAGTTGGAGCTCTGTGAGCCCTGGTTATCTAGGCCTTCTTCCCCTCACTCCCCAGTTTGATCTGGGTCTGTCTATCGCATCACACTTCACTCTCCCCCGAGCCTCTCACCACACCAACCCAGCTTCTCTCTACCTCTCTCCTCTTTCCCCACAGGTCAGCTCTATGGGCTGGAGAAATTCTGGGCCTTCTTGAAATATTCCAAAGCCAAAAATTTGGACATTGACCCCAAACTTCAAGAATACCTCGGCAAATTCCGACGTCTCGAAGACTTCCGAGTGGATGTGAGTACAAGTCTCTCTCTCGTTCTGGGTTGTCCTGGAAAGACCACTGGACGGAGGTCAGGGAATCTGGGTTCTTGCTCCAGTTGTGCTACTGGCCCAGGGATACAACCCGCCCAGTTTGGGCCTCGTGTCTTCCTCTGTAAAACCAAGGGTGAGAAGTGGACAGTGAGGGCTAATTGGAAGGGGCTATGTGGTTGCTACTCCCTCCCCTTCCCATGATAGAAATGGCTAAACTGTCATAATGCTCTTCCCCTTTTATCTCACAACCCTCCTTGTTACTGTGTCCTAGTTGATTGGGATGGGTATCCAAGGTAAAAATGGTTTTGCTCATTCTGGAGGAGGCCATTTCTAACCCCAGAAGTTTATTAATTATGTTTCATTTTTTCTCTGCCTCCACCCCAGCTCCCCTGTTTATTTATTTAGAGAGAAACATGGATGTGAAAGAGAAATATTGATTGGCTGCCTTCCCAAACTGGGATCAAACCCACCACTTTTCAATGTGCAGGAAGAGTGCTCCAACTAACTGAGCCACGTGGGCCAGAGCGCCTGTCTTCTTGGAGCACTAAATCAACAGTGACATCCAGTGGTGGATCGGGGTTATCGCTACTAGATTTTTCAATGACAGTGGTAGTTGGAGTTAATTGAATGTCTCTGTGCAAGGTGCTTCAGGGACTTCAGCAATGAGTGAAAGACTTTTTCCTCCAAATTGTTAATAATGTAGTAGGGATATGCCAGTTATCTTATTCTATTAAAACCTTTTAGGAAAAATGCAAATATAAGTAAAGAGCAATAATAATTTATATTTTATTTTTAAAATTGCCATTGATTGAGTGCTTACTATGTGTTGGACGAGGCATTCCCCAGGAGCCTCTGGGCCTTCTGAGCGGAGACGTCTCAGCCTGTTGCATGCCTCATTCCATGTGTCATCTCCTGAGCAGTGATCCCTTCCCATAACCGGAACAGGAACTCCTGTGGATAGAAGCCTGGGCCTCAGCAGTACATGGGTCCAGGCCGTATTTTGTCTTCACTGATGACCAGCTATGGGACCTGGGCAAATTATTTTTCTGTGCTTCAGTTTCCTCTTCAACAGTATCGATGATCTGCACCCATGTCTGCATCCAGGGTGGTGCAGACCCCATGACTCAGTGCATAAAATAGCATGGTGCTTGGCACCCTAGCATGGAGACATTCTCAGTAAAACTGGTAATTCATTTTTAGGGTTAAACCTGTTCATTATCTGCATAACATTTGGAGGTGGAAATAGGAGTGCCCTATACAGCCCTGGCGGGATGGATGGTGCCTCCTAATCACCTGTGATTCCCTCCTCTGTTACAGCCCCCCATGGGTGAAGAAGGCAACCACAAGCGACACCCAGTGGCAGCAGGAGGTGGTGGCGGTGAGGGCAGGAAGCGGTGCCCCTCCCAGTCTTCCAGCAGGCCCACTACCGTGATCAGCCAATCCCCCACCCCACCTGTCGGCCCACCCACCCGGGAAGATGCCAAATGGACGACCCAGCACTCAGCACACTGACTTTGGGAAAGTGAAAACCCCTTGGCCCTGGGGGCTTTGGGGGAAGGGGGATGGGCAAGAGTCCATGGGCAAGAGTCCACCCAGTCCCAGGAGAGGGGACAGAGAAGGGACAGGCCTCTAGTCATTAGGATGGGCCTTTGTGCTGAGTAGCAATGTGTACACCTTTTGGGCTATCAGAGGTACCCTGGGCAGGAGCCTCCACACATTCCCTTCCCCCTCCTCTCTCCATGACTTCTTCACATCCTAGCTTCTAAGGGGGGAGGGGACAGGGGAGATTTTATATATATATATATATATATATATATACATACATATATATATCAAGTTTTAAATTATTGATAGTTCATTTGGATTACCAAAATCACTCTGTAGCCCTGCCCACGGCGGATAGGCCGCAACCCTAGTCCCCATCCCACAGCCTCCTGCTCCCCCTCAAGCCAACTATGCAGCCCACAAGAAGGCCCTGTGGGCCCCATTGCCCAGCACTGTTCCATGGAAGGCTCTGCAGCGCCCCTGGGCCCCATGAGCACTGGCCCCTTTATCATCTGGGGCTTGCCATCATCATGTTCCCCCTACTGCCCCGTGCCCTTCCGCCATCTTCCGGGAGAAGGAAACCAAAGGATCTAAAAGTGGAGGTGGGGGAGGTTTTGGCCTCTCCCTACTCCCCTCTTCCCATACCCCTTACTCCCCAGCCCAGAGAGACGCTGCTCATACCAGAAAAGACTATTGAAAGATGATTTATTTTATTTTTCTCTGACCTTATCATCCTTGGGGAAGAAGGAAAGAAAAAAAAAAAAAAAAGACAAAACCGACCATAAAAGACCAAAAAAAGAAAATCAGAAAACCCCCACCTAATCCACAGCAAGTGATGTTTTTCGCCTACCCTTGGAATTTGTTTTGTTTTGTTCTTTGAAATAATATTTTTTTAAAAGTTGCCTTATTGTGGAGCGGGAATCTGAAATACCCAAATGCCTGTTTTCCTCGGTGGAGTCCACTCAGAGCTCTCACCTTCTCTGGATGTGCCTGGGCTGGATTGACTAGACTCTTCCTCTGGACTGAATTGCATGTACAGTGCCTCCTGCTTTGGAGGCAAGAGAGTTGGGGTTGGCTCGGATGAGAGCCATGCCCGAATATCCCTGCTGTTGCATCGTTTGAAGCTGACGTCCTGTGTCTACACTGCTGCCACTGTCGTGTCCTCGCTCTGCTTGCTGTTGCCTCACACTAGGCCCTGTCCCTGCTGTGATACCCTTCATTCTACCCTTGGAACCCCAAGGCCAAGTTTGCTTCAAACTGTTGGAGAAGAGCGTTGGCCTGGATCTGGGACACACATGTCCTCAGCTTGACCGTCTTCCCACTTCAGAGGGGAAAGGTGAACACCTGGCAGCTGAGGCTTGGAAGTGTTTCTTAAGTTGCCCTGAAAGATCTTTGAGACTCAAGGAGGCTTTGTCTCATAAAAGGTGGAGAAAAATGCTGTTCTCCTCCCTTGGGTCTGGTGGGTTCTCCCCATCTTGCATTCCCCTCTGCAAGCCATCTCTGCCCAGCCTCCAATTGACCCTGCCTGGGAACGAGGGACGAGGAGTTGGGGGCTGGGGAGAACCCTGCCAGTTGGAGAAGCCCCATGGCAGGAAGGTATATGTGGACATAGAGTATACCTGACTTCTCCAGCCACTGACTGCTTGGGTTGGGCTGTGAAACAATGGAATGGCTGGAGTCTACAGGCATTTGGAGCTTGGGGGGTGGGGGTGATGAAGGACTGACCCACATGGACTGGGCTGTGTTGGGTGTGGGAAGACAATGCATCCACCCCCAGTGGGGACCAGGCAGCACTGAAAAGTTTGTGGTAATGTTGCTCAGTTGCTGACACTTTCTTGGCCCTCTTTTTCAACTCCTTCTGTGGGGCCCAAAGGTTAGGAGTAGGGGACAGTACCCCAGGGCTTGCCTCTATCTTGGGCACGTCGTTGCTTTTGGCCTGCCCCCTCATCTCTGCCCTCCCAATGGTTAGTATGTTGGGAAACCCATCTCAGTTCCTGTGACCCGGTTGTCTCAAAAGCCACGGATGAGTGTCTGATCTCCGCTCTGACGGCGGGATCTGCAGCCTTTCCCTGCCCTGTCTGGTGCCCACCCTGTGTTGTACCAGACACTGGACTCCTGCACCCCGGCCTCCTTTGCTGTATCTCCCCTTTACTTCAGGTTGCGCAGCCCTGTACTGTATCCAGCACCACAGAAACCTCAGTGTTTGTCCTCTGCTGGGTGTGGGGCACAAGGAAGCCTTGGGGGTGTGGGGGCAGGCTGTTCTGATCAGAGTTTATTCCCAGGCCAGGGGCTGGCTGCCATCTTCTCCCTGATCCCTCCCCACAGACACCCCAGAGAGAGGAAGCCCCTTTGAGGTGAGGACTTCATCTCAACATAGGCTGAGGATGGGGAGAAAGGAGACTTTTTTTCTTTCTTTTTACTTTCTTTTTCTTTTTTTTCTTTTTTTGTAACATGTTAGGAGTTGATGTTGCAAAGAGTAGTTTACATCTTCACTTTCTGAAGACACTTGAATTTAGGACCGATGTATCTGTGACAAGCATGCCAGGAGTGGCGGGGGCCATCAGGGCTTGCCACTTCACACCCACCATCCTCTCATGGGGATCCAAGATCTGAGACACAAAATAGCCTGCCCAGATCCTTCTGTTCATCCTGTATCCTTCCAGGATTGGTCCATGCCAACACACCCTTTGTGTGTCAGCCCTGCTCGGGGCAGGTTTCTCCCCTCTCCTGAACCTGGGAACAGGTGCACTACCAGCAGAGAGGGGCTGCCGGCCCGAGCCCCAGCCTGGACCCTGGGGCTCAGATCGAGATGCTGAGCCCCATGTCAAAGTTGTGTTCTGTTTTGTTGATTTGTAGCTTCCCTTCCCCCTTTCCTGGTGATTGATTTTAGAAAAGAAAGTAAGCTGCTCAGAAGGCCCTTGAAGTGGGGAGAGGGGCAAGGAAGGCGACTAGGGTTGGGGATTTTGCCAAAAGCCTGGGTAGAGCAGTCTGGATCATCTGGCACCCCCCTGAGTGGGACCCCACAGTGCCTCCTGTGTGGAGGGTCCCTGGACTTGCCCCAGCCTCACCCTCTCCTTCAGCCATGTTGACGGCAGCGGCAGAGAAGATAGGAACTTGCAGCCCATTTCTCACTGGAGAGGAAAACATGTCACCTGGCTTTGCGGAGAAGGTTCCACCTTATGCTCATAGTACATTATCTTTACCATGTGCTAGGATATCACTTAAAAGGACAAACAATGTAAAATACTTGAATGAGCTTGTATTATAACATTAATATTATTGAGAGTATCTGCTTTCCAGGCTGAAGTGATTCATTATTCTAGTCTGCTTTAGTCCTTTGTAATTTGTGGTAATTATGCTTTTCTTTTTAATACAAAAAAAATGTATAAAAATAAAAACTTGAAAAGGCACAATACTGGCTGGTCTCCCATCTGGGATACAACTGATGGTTGTGAGGGGTGGAGCTGGTGAGGGGAGAACCCTGCCTGGGACAGGGGTCCCTTAGCTTTTAAGGCAGCATGAGAGCTGCCAGTCTTGAATTCGCCCTGTGTCTTAAGTAAGAAGTGGGAGCTACACCAGTGCCATAGAACAGACCAGTCCAACAGCCAGGGTTTCCTGCACCTGCTGTGGCCTGGCCCTGAGGGAAGAGACGGCCAGGAAGGAGAGGGGTGCTGATTTCTCACAGGAGGGTTGGCACTGCCCCTCACTGAACAGACTTACCTGCTGGGGTGTCAAGTTCACCACTGGCCTTAGGGAGTCCAAGTGAGCCTGAGGATCGATGCTAGGGAGGAGCCCCCACCCGCATCGGGACTGGCCTGGGGGGCTATTGGTGGCTTTTCCCCAACCCGTGAGGCCAGTCTCGGGCAGTAGTATTCTGAATGCCAGTTGGTCCTAGATGTATAGTCACAAAACTAAAAATAAGTTCTGGCTTTATTTACTCATTCATCTGGCAACTGTGTCCCATGCCTGGTTTTCCAGAGAATTCCACCAGCCAGCAGGTGGGCAGGGAGCAGGAGATAGTGGCCAGGGCTTGTGCAGACTGGTTCGGACAGGAAGACGGTTAATGCAGCCTCACTCCCACACCTGTTGGGAATGCTTGCGAAAGGGGCCCGTAGCTCCAAGAAGCCATGTGATTGTGAGTTGTGCAGTGGCGAGAAAAACTGCAGTGGCGAATGGAGTTAAAAGGAGACCAGTTTATTTCCATGCTTCCTCCTCTCACACATTTTCTGCAGCAAATCTGAGACCTCAGCCTTTGCTTGAGCCTTACTCGTTTACCAAGCTCAGGGCCCTTTAAAAGGTTTTATGCAGAAGAGGACAGGGCTGGCCCCCTCTGCCAGGGCCCACCCACTTGCCTGCCAAAAGCTGTGAAAGGTGCCCCGCCTCTTACCCCCCAGGTGCCCCGCCGGAACTTCGGAATCTCAAGGTCTTAAAGGGAAAAAATGTTTCCACTCTTTCTCTTTCTCCACGTTCCTCATTTCCTACCCTTTTTAAGGATATTGGAGGTGGGCTATTGTCCGAACGTTTATAAGTCCCAGGTTGTGGGTGCAGGCTAGTGGCTGTGAGGACTTAGCTAAGGATATAGGTCACCCGCCAGGTGCACCAGCTCCTGAGGCGAGTGAGTGGGTGGGGCTTTGCCAGGCCAGGGAAGACTCTACCTGGGAAGTGCCCGGTCGGCCCACTGGGTAGGTCCTCTGGATTCCTAGCGCTGATGGTCCTGCCTGGAGACTTGCCCTTATCAGATGTTTAAATATTTTATAAAGCTACTGTGGGTGGTTATCTTGACATATGAGAACTGAAAGTTCAGGAATAGACCCAATTATGTGGAAGCATTTGGTAAGTGATGATGGCGGCCTCTCGAATCAGAGTGGTCAGATTGTTCCTGGGAGCCACGGGGCCCCTGGCAAGACCACCCACAGTAACCACCCACAGTAGCTTTATAAAATATTTAAACATCTGATAAGGGCAAGACCACGGCTGCTGAGGGCAGGCAGGGTGGGGATTGCTCCCACCCCAGCAGCTCTGTGTTTTTGTTTCAGACAAGCTTCCTGGTAAGATTGCATTTGAAAAGGCATCACTGCTAAAACAACTGAGTAATCATTTGGGGGGGAAATGAGGATTTTGCCCTTTGTTCAGCCATGTTTTTCGTGCCTTCTCATTGGAGAAAGAGGGTTCTAGCCTCTGGCCCTGCTTCAGAGAGTCTAATTAGGCGCTTCAGTCAAGTGTCCCCAAATTTTGACCCTTCCCTCTGGATTAAAGGGCCCCCAGTTTAGCAGGTCCACAGGGTTTGGCCTTTGGTTTCCCGGTTTGGCTGAAGGTACTGGCGTTTAGTCTGCACCCGTGGTGTCAGCTGTAATCAGGGAGGAGCTTCGATGTTATTTTTGTTTGCAGAGAGGGCTGACGTTTGTTTGCAATGGGTCAGAGGTAAAGGGGGCCCTTGTCACCGACTGTTTGGGAGGGGCAAGGGGACTTGACCCCTACCACTATTGCCAGGCTGTCTGGTTCTGGCCTGAGTAGGGTATGAGAGAAGTTTGGGGGACAGAAAAGGGGGAAAGTGCTCTCTTCTGCCCCCCCGCCTTCCCCTCCCCCCCCAGCCCCTGGCAGCAGAAGGGGCTCTCCGGAGCCACGCAGCCTCCAGTGTGGCTGCCACCTGTCATTAGCTACATCTTGCCTACGCAGTCATCCGGGCCCCTCTTTCCTTTCACAGCAGAGGACCGTAGGGACTGGTCATTGTGGGGAGCTGTTTCTTCCTCTTCCTTAAGCTAACTCCTGGTCCCCTGGAGGGACAAAAGGGGCAGTCAGGGGAGCCCTGGCCCTGCATTTCCTGGAAGCCAGCCTGCCCCCTCCCTCGCGGTGCTATCTTTAGTGCCGGGCTGAAGAAGTAAGTTCCCAGGTGCGGTCAGGAGGCCTCAGGCCACCTTAGCAGTCCGCTGCTGAGGGGACAGCCAGGATGGCACTCAGGCCCTCTCTCACTCCATCTTTGGGGGGTCGGGGATGCTCTCAGAGAGTGGGGTGAAGCCTAACAGGAGGATGTGTCTCTCGTAGGCCTTGGTCTGCTTGAACACGGTGTCTGTCCCGTGGAGATGGTCCAGCACCCCCAGCACCCCATAGCACTGGTTGAACCTGGAGGAGAGAAGAGGATGCTGGAGACCTGTGTGCTGACCTCATTTGTGCCAGCCTCTCCCACATTTCTCAGCCCTCCTACCCCCCCACCCCTCCCCTGCATGCTGACCACCTGCATCAGAAATCCCAGGGGAGATGGGGCACACTTGCCTGGCGCCACCCCAGACTGGAAATCTCTGAGCTTCCTTTGAAAAGCTCTTATTGTGATAGCTATGCACACAAGTCACAACCTGTAGCTGAATCAGAACCCCCTGCAACACCCTTTAAAATGCAGATTTCCACCCTAGCTGGTTTGGCTCAGTGGATAGAATGTCGGCCTGCAAACTGAAAGGTCGAGGTTCGATTATGGTCAAGGGCACATGCCTGGGTTGTGGGCTCGATCCCCAGTGGGGGACCTGCAGGAGGCAGCCGATCCATGATTCTCTCTCATCATTGTTTCTCTCTCTCCCTCTTCTTTCCTCTCTGAAATCAATAAAAATATATTAAAAACAAACACACAAGCACAAATGTAAAAAAAAAAAAAAAAGGCATATTTCCAAGCCCTGCTCCTCCCTTCCCCTAGACAATTTGATTCGGCATATTCAGAGTGAGGCACATCTCAGGTGATTCTGTGCAGGGGGCTCCCAGGCCACACCAGAGAAAGCCTGGAAGCTTTCAGTGCACAAGTCCCCCCATTTTTCTGACAGTGCCCTAGCTTATATTGCATACTCAGAGGGGCCAGGACCTAGATAAGGTTAAAATCCCAGTTGCAGGAAGATCAGGTATCAGAAAGAAGGAATGAGCAAGGTGGCCTGGGGTCCAGCATGGTCATTCTCCCCACCTCCAGCCCTCTGCCTCCACCAGCGCCACATGTAAACGGAGACACCGGTGTCTGCTAGCAGAAGTAGAGGTGGAGGTTACTGACCCACCGTGGGCAAGGGAGCCTTACTTGAGATGGTGATAGTCATGGAATTCAGGTGAAGGCAGGAAGGGTAGGTGGTAGCCACAGTGGGAGATGGTGGTGACGATGAGAGTCAAGGAAAACCACACCATGATGGAGGACAAGTGGGAGCCCATTACGATGGGCCCCACCATTGCCGGCAGCATGTTGGAGACCTGCAAGGGAAGGGCTGTTGGAAGGTGGGCCCCAGGGAGATGGAGGGGACCTAGTTGGGTGTCCCCTTTGCCCCAGGTGGTACCAGGAAGACTTCCTTGACTCAGGTCTGGAGAATCTGAAAGTTTCAAGACCCTGGTTTGCTGGAATCACTCACCTTTGTATTTTGGGACAAGTTATTAATGGTTAGAGCTTCAACGTCTTCATTAGTAAAATGAGGATTAAAAGGGTTCTTGGGAAGATTAAATGAGATAACTTACGATGGGCATCTAGGATAGCCTGGCATATGCTAAGTCAACAGTAAGTGCTGGTTATTTAACGAATGGGGAGCAGGAGGGGCCGGTGCGGTCTGGTTCTCTGCAGGAGACCGAGGGAAGGTGGCTGGCCTGTGCCCTTGGTTCTGGGGCACGAGCTCTACTCACCACATGCTCGATGGGGTGGGCGTAGAGCGAGATCACGCCAATGGGAGCTGTCCACTCGTGGTGTTTCTTATGGATTTTCTTGTAGAACATTGGGTGGTGAAGGAGCCTGGAAAATAGTTCATAGTTCATAATCTGCCACCCTCCCTTCCCCCTTTTCCCACAGACCACGAGAAACCGAGGTGTAGGCCCCAGGCGTTACGTCTGTGGAGCAAGGCTGAAAACACACAGACCTGCCTCTGAGTTCGACCCCACCTCTTACGCTGCACACAAGAGTGGGAGTGGCTTACTTTGCCTCTGTCCACCTCAGCTGTATTAGCTGTAAAATGGGGATGATGCCCAGAAAGGGTTCCCTAAGGAAGTGAATGCGAAAAGCCCCAGGAATGGAGAGGCTTTCTTTTCTGGACATTCTCCGTTGTCTCGGTTGTCAGCTGTGGACAGATGTCTCCCTGTTAACTGCTGGGTGGGAGGCTTTGCAGGCACGTGGTGGAGAGTGAGGTGCCAGCTGTGCCCGGCGGCCGCTCACCGGTGTGAGTAGTAGAACATGATCTCCTCGATCAGCGTGAAGATGGCCAGCTCCAGGAGGAACCAGTGGAAGGTGGGCAGCTCTCGGCGGCAGGGGTCCCTCCACAGCTTGAGGGTGGGGTAGAGGAGGACCACGATGGGCAAGGAGATCAGGAGCTGGTTGAGCAGAACCGTGCGGACGGACTGGCGCAGTTTCACGGGGTCCACCTGCCCAGGGAGGAAGGAGGGAGAAGGGACAGAGTGAGATGTAGGTCTTTTCCTTCTAGAAAAGCTCCACTGTGACCTGCTCACAGGAAGCCCTCATGCAGAGGTGGATGCTCGGAGTGGTGTCCGGCCGTAGCTGGCAGCTCCTGACGGCTGCCCCGCCCTGGGTGGAACCAGCGGGCAGTGCCTCTCCCGCAGCCTCGGTCTCTGCCTGAACCTGCCTTCTTCCTGGTGCTGCACCTGTCAGCACAGTGGGGCTGCCTGAGCATCCTCTCCAAGGTCACTGACGGCAGCCAGCATTTCCCCAGAATCAGTAGCCCCAACCACTCCCTTCCTCAGAGCACTGGGGGTCCCAGGAATAGCCCCGTAACCACGGGCCACTTCCTGGGTCTGACGAGCTGGTTTAGGATTGGTCAGAAGGGATTCCTCCCGAGTCCCCTCTGCAAGCTGTAGGGGCTGCTGCCCGAAGGTGAGCCTAGGTTCATGGTGGTCCTCAGACTTGAGGCCTTCCCCTTCCTCCAGCTTTTCCAGGTACTACATCATCAAGAGGTGATGATCTGTGGTTATTTTAGGAGATGCAGCCTGAGGACTTAGGGTGAAATGTTATGATGTCTGGACCTTTCAAATGCTTAAGCAAGAAATTATAGAGGCACAGATATATACACTTTTATATATTGAAGAAGCAAATGTAAAATGTTTAAAACTGGTGATATGTAAATGAGTGATTATTGTACTACTTCTGTATATATGTCTACATTTGTTCATAATTACAAAATGTTGGGGGGGGGGAAGAGTGGACAGAGAGGAAGTAGAAACTGCAGACAAAGACTTTTGCTGCAAAGGAGAGCAAGAATGAGTGGTAGTGAGTGTAGAGATGGGGTCAAGGGTTTTTGTTTGGTTTGTGGGTGGGTTTTTTTTTTTTAAATCCTCACCCAAGAATATATTTATTGATTTTAGAGAGGAAGAGAGAGAGAGAAACATCAATTGGTTGCCTCCCATATGCACCCCGACTGGGGATCGAACCAGCAACCTGGGGATGTACCCTGATTAGGAATCGAACCCGCGACCTTTTGGTGTACAGGAGGATGCCACAGCCCACTGACCCACCCTGCCAGGGCTGGTTTAGTGTTAAGATGGAAAAATTACAGCATGTCGATAATAATCCAGAGAGGAATAATCTAGGAAAGTAAGGGAACAGAAGATACATTGAGCCCTGGCGGGTAGCTCAGTTGGGAAGAGCATCATCCCGATACTCCAAAGTTGTGGGCTCCGTCTCTGGTCAGGGCACATACAAGAAGCAACCAATGAATGTATAAATAAGCGGAACAACGAATCGATGTTCCTGTCTCTCCCCCTATAAATCAATAAATAAAACATTTTTTTTTTTTAAAGAGAAGGGAGAAGGGAACAATTTCCTGGGGTGAGCAAGCGGTCCTGTCTGTGGCTCACAGCTCCTGGGAGGATGGCTGTGACAGGAGCAAGGAGAGCTCCCGTGGTAGCAGGGGGAAGGCAGAGCGTGTGCTAGAGTCTGCGGAAGCTTCCCTCTGCTTAGTGAGGAGGAAGCAAGGCTGTCCTGCTCCAGGAGCTTAGAGGAGGAAAGAGAAGAGGTGGAAACTCGCCATCCAGGAGAGTAAGCAGATCAGGCCGGATCTCATGACTGCCTGCAGCATTCAGGCATCACTGGAGGTCTGCTTCTGGTATCTTAAGTGAGGGATCAGGCCTTTCTGGAATCGGCCAAAGATTACATGGCCTCCGGGGCTTCCTTCTTATTTGTGTGTCTACCTGAGGATGTGCACAGTGTAGGAGCGCGGGGCCTGGAGTCAGGGAAGAGGAGCCCTGGCTCTGTTTCCTGGGAACAGTCTGACCTTGACCTAGTTGCCGCTCCTTTCTGAACCTCAGCTTCTGCTACATGCGACACCTTCCCGTGGGCTCTGCGATCACTGTCGCCTGAGGTGTTGCGGGTTAGGTGATATTCTTGAGCGCTGATGCGGTCTGCGGTTAGCAGCATGAGCCGTGGTGTCAGAAAGCTTGAGTGTGGATCGTGGTTCTGCTCATGTCATGTCTCAAAGCCTCCGCTTTCTCATCTGAACCATGAAGGTTTTGACAGTGCGTGGCCTGTCAACGTGCGGGTGAGGAGACCCCCAGGACCTGACAGAGGAGGGGCTCTCAGTGGCCAAGCGCTGGCTTTGACATAGAGGCTGGCCCTGGCCACCCCGTCTCTCCTGGGCCAGCGGTGAGGATTTTGAGAGCGCGGCTTTAGCCCCTGCTTTCTGGGCTGTGACAGGGCGGAGCTGGGGCAACTCTTACCGGGTCATTCTTGCCAGCCTGAATCCGGTAGCGGGAGATGAAGTTGGGTTTCCCGGTGGTGTCAACCACCAGTAGGAGCCCGTTGAAGGTCCAGAATGACAGGACAGGCAGGTAGGTGGCACCTAAGGTTGAAAAGCAGAGGGGACAACCAGGGCGACTTCAGGTTCTCATGGCATGTGCGTTAACTGACCACGCACGTGACGGTGACCCAGGCGGCATGGTGGACAGTCAGTCACCTTTAGTGACAGACTAGCTGAGGGGAACTTGGACAGGCCACTTAAGAAGTGTCTTTAGCCCTAGCTGGTTTGGCTCAGTGGATAGAGCGTCGGCCTGCAGACCGAAGGGCCCCAGGTTGATTCCGATCAAGGGCACATGCCTGGGTTGTGGGCTCAGTCCAACGTGCAGGAGGCAGCCAATCAATGATTCCCTCTCATCACTGATGTTTCTATCTCTCTCTTCCTCTCCCTTCCTCTCTGAAATCAATTTAAAAAAGAGAGAGAGAGAGAAGTGTCTTTACTTATTTTCTTAGATTTAATACAGGGATAACAACCGTCTAGGTGGTTAAAGACATTTATATACTCTAAAATATAAATCAATTTAGGTTGACATTTGGGAGTGTGGGCCCAATGAACTCTTTGTTTCCAAGAAAGAAAGCAGCAATGGAAGGAGGGTATGGTCCGGTCCCCAGTGAGCACTGGACTGGGAGTCCATCGAGGACCTAATCCCTGTTACCCTACTGACTGAGCAGTGCGACCTCAGGCGTCCGCCCAGTCAGCGTTTCCTAACGTGGAAAACCCCTCTCTCAGGGGCACCGGGGTTACTCAGACTTCAGAGCCTGCTCTCCTGGAGACTCAGGGTCCAGACTAGTGTGTTCACAGCTCTGACAATTCCTGCAGCAAAGAAACCTGATTGATTTTGTCAAACCCAACCTGCCCCCAGGCTTTTTTTTTTTTAACCCTAGAGCTTTGTTTTCTCTCAGAGCACCTAAGAATAAGCCCTGGTCCCTGGTCGGTAGCTCAGTTGGTTAGAGCATCATCCTGATATGCCAAGGTTGCGGGTTTGATCCCCAGTCAGGGCACACACAGGAAGCAACAATAAATAAGTGGAACAACATATGGATATTTCTCTCTCTTTTCCTCCCCCAATCCTCTCTCAGGTCAATAAATTTTAAAAAATTAAAAAAACACAGTGAAATATTACTTTTAAAAAAAGAATGCCTAGCCGAAACCGGTTTGGCTCAGTGGATAGAGCGTCGGCCTGGGGACTGAAGGGTCCCAGGTTCGATTCCGGTCAAGGGCATGTACCTGGGTTGCGGGCACATCCCCAGTGGGAGATATGCAGGAGGCGGCTGATCGATGTTTCTCTCTCATCGATGTTTCTAACTCTCTATCTCTCTCCCTTCCTCTCTGTAAAAAATTAATAAAATATATTTAAAAAAAAAAAAAAAAGAATGCCTAAGACCAGGATGGCCATGCATCCTAGTTTGTCCAGGACAATTTTAATTGACATCTGTCATTCCAGCATAATTAATAAGACCTCATTCACTCTCATGTCCTGTTTGAACCCCCCCATATGTTATATGGCCACCCCACCTATCACCATCCAACAGCACTGATGTCATGTAGGATATATTAGAAAATGATGTCCAAGACTTAAACTTTAGATACAGCTTTTTGCTCCACATCCCACTTTTCCACGAAGTCATTCTAAGTATCACTGATGTCCTACTGTGAACGAACAAGCACTCTGCCCACCCCAATTTTACCTAACCTTGTACTACGAACTTTACTTTTCCATGTTTTGCCTTGTCCTTTAAATTCAGTATCTAGGGGTAAGGACGATGTACTTAATTCTGTGTCTCTGTATCCCTCCTCCATCAACCACAGTGCCTTGTAGCAGATGACACCTGAGAAATACGTAGCCGGCTCTGAGGGGCCATGTGATGGGCACAAACAACCTGGAGGGCAATTTGGCAGTAAAAGTAAAAGAGAGACACAGAGACACAGACAGAGGGAAAGAGAAACGGACATCAAGGAGCATCACAGCATTTTTACAATCACAGAACATTTAAACAGCCCAAATGCCCATTAGGAGGAAAGGGACTACATTGGGCGGCTTAAAATATTAAGTAAATCTTATTAATTGACATGGAAAGATGTCCACAATCTAATGAAAAACAAGTTTTAAAAAAGTTGATGTCTTGCCCAGCTGGCGTGGCTCAGTAGTTGAGTGTTGACCTATAAACCAGGAGGTCACAGTTCAATTCCCAATCAGAGTACATGCCAGGGTTGCGGGCTTGATCCCCAGTAGGGGCCGCGCAGGAGGCAGCCAATCAATGAATCTCTCTCACCATTGATGTTTCTATCTCTCCCTCTCCCTTCCTCTCTGAAATCAATAAAAAAAATATTAAAACAAAAAAATTTTTGATGTCTTATAAATTCAACTATATATCTAATGTATGAGATTAATACTACTAATTTAAGAGTGGTTATTTCTTGGATATGGGAGAATGGGTGATTTTTCACCTTCTTTATGATTATTCAAATTGTCTGATTTTTGTTTTAGCAATGAGCATGTATTTACTTTATTTTTAATGACCAAGTCTTTTATTTTGGAAAAAAAATGCTGGGTTGGTGGTTGCCTAGTGGGCCCTCCATCAGGGTGGCTGCCTGTTTGAAGTCCAAGGGCTCCTTGAGGAATACAGAATGAAAACCGCAAAAGATGATCTTGAACTTTCTTAGCTCTAACATTTACAATTGCAAATATTTTCTGTCTGATGTTTGCTTATCGCCGAGGTGATAGCTGCGTTCTCATCATTTTAACAGAAATACGTGAAATGTTTTCCCACCATTTTCCCTACAGACATTCGCAGTCCACACTGTTCTTTTCAATGACTGCTTAAGATCCCTGTGAACCAGTCATAGTTAACATCCAGCCCATTTTCAGATGGAAACAAGGGACATTTTATTTGTACTTTCGCTTTGTGACAACTGAGACTTTTTTATCTCCCCTTTCTAGGCTGTGAGGGAGGTTTTTGATGGGGTAGAGCAACACGGTATCTTAAATATCTCTCCATCTTCCATACAGGTTTGGCACAGAGGAACATGAATAAGTCTTATTTGGTTGGACGAGGACATTCACTATGGTAGATAATGCTGTTGTAAATCGCTGACATGGCTTTTCCTTCCACAGTGTTCTCTCAGGCTTGTTTTGAGTCATTCACACTGTCAGTAAATATTTGAGTGAGGCTTGCTCTCCAGCCCCAAGCTAGATGGCACCAAGTACAAGGACACAGCCTCACATGACATGGAGAAGCTGTCTGACATCTAAACGCAGGAGTATTGCTCCGAACATGCCTTCATTTGCACACAAACTCTTTTTTCTATTTTCGGGGAGACGGAGGTCTCTTGTTAGATATCTGTGGACATCCATCCCAGATTCCCCGAAAGCTGAGCTCTCTTGGGGGTTACCACCGACTTAAACTTAAGTCCTTATTCCTCGTAATCATGAGCTGAGAAGTCCCAAAGTAGAGAACAAGACCATCGGAAAAGGAACGATAGTCATGAAGCCAAGCGCTCGGGGCCGGTGGTCTGGGAAGCTCACCTGTCACGAAGAGGACCCACTCCTTCCCTTCGAAGGTGAGCAGCAGCCTCTCCCACTGGGCTTGCCAGAAGTGGCCAGAAGCACCCCAAAATCTCTGAAGATGCCTTGGGGGGAAAATCAGGTTCCTGGGTGAAGACTGGTGGGCGCTCTCACCCCAGACCCCCACCACCTGCCCTCAGGTCCGACACACTCACCAGGTGAGGGAGTTCCAGAAGGCCACCAGCAAGAGAAGGCCGGAGCCCAGGATGAAGGCGGTCCTCCTCATGGAGCCCCAGATGTGTCCCTCCTGGGGAGGGCAAGACAGCGTCAGGGCCCCGCAAGCCTGCGCCCACACAGCCCGCTGCTGAAGCTGGCAGGAGTGAGCAGGATCTCCACCACACCAGCACCGCCGACCTTTTCCCACTTTCTAGGAGAGGCTCATCCTTATCAAGAGCCCTGTGCTGTATATGGGTGTGTTTATGAAAATTAGAGCTCAAGGCTGGGGGAAGGCGGGGAGGGAACCAACCTGACGGCAGAGAAACTGGCAGGCGATCCTGTCACCCAGAGAAAGGCAGGCGAGCCTTCCAACAGCTGTGGGCTTTTGTCACCAGTCCTCCCGTGGAACAGAGATGCCCATTATGTAGGCATGGGAGTCACCTGGGAGCCCTTTAAAAATCCCAGGCCCCTCCCAACCCAGTTACACAAGATCCTCCCGGGCGGAGGCTGGGCCTCCAGGTTTTTAAACGCTCCCCAGCCGATACCCAGGCCAGGAGGGTCATCCCCGAAGGCCCTGCAGAACCCTTAGTGAGGACACCGGGACTTCACTGTGCCAGGGCCCAGTTCCCCATCCCGTCACCCACTTGCCCTGGAAGAAAAGAGTAAGTGAACATATGTTCTGACTCTTAACCCCTCGTCCTTCCAGCAAGACTAGCCAAGGTTGCCAGCTGGACAGGACAATGGGCAGTTCTAGGGGCAAAGAGCACACCACTGGCAGTCACTGGGTCCTCCAGAGCCCAACGCGGGGATCATGGCAAGCCTGATGCGCACACAAGAGGGTCCCAGACTTGGAGAGGAGGAGCACTGGTGCCAGGTGAGTCAGTTTCTCCTGCACCGAGGACAGGATTACAGACATCCCTCACGTGCCATGCTGCTAAGCCCAGAGGCGTCTGCTCAGATCTTCCGCGGGGAGAACTGAGGAGCTGGGCCCCGAGCGCCTGGGCTCATCGGCACTGTGTGAGCTGGGCCACGCACCAAGGGTCAGGGGGTGCTGTGGGGGAGGGAGGGTCGAATAGGACACTTCGTTTTCATTCAGACTTTTGGATCTAAAGGAGCAGATTGTTTTGATTGATCCATTCAGAGCAAGTTGAGTCTGCACTGAATCATTTCTTCTCCGCTTACCCATCCCACCTTTGATCAAAAGACCAAAAAACAAACAAACAAAACAGGTCATTGTCCAGGGCCAGTGAAGAGTTCAAGGGCTAGTGCTCATCAGGGTCTTGAGCTCTGGAAGTGAGCTTTCCTCGAGCTCCCTCGCCCTCTCCCTCCGAGAGGGCTGGGCCCACAGGACCAGAAGGACTTGTTCTTTAGCGCAGGTGCTCATTGCGAGGTCACCCGAGCTCGCAGGTGCTCATTGCGAGGTCACCCCGAGCTCGCAGGTGCTCATTGCGAGGTCGCCCCGAGCTCGTCAGAAGGGTTGCCTGGGCTTTTGCAATGATTCCTTCTCTAGGACTCGGAGGACCCTTCTCATGAACTTCTCCAGACTCGCTAGGAATTGTTCATTTGAGTTTAATCAAATCAAGCTAAGTCAAACTGAAAACCTCAATTTCACATTGAGGATTAGGTGTTTTTTCCCAGGGATTGTGGCGGTTTCTCTCTCCAGCAGCCCGAGTGGAGGGACGATAAACAGAAGCATGTGGTGCTGAAGTTCGCTGGGTCGAGAGCTGGTTCCCAGTTCGCGTTTCCAGTCCCCAGTGGGCCTCTCTCGTCCCCAGAGCGGTCTAGAGAGGGTGGTTGCACAGGCCTGAGACACGGGACATTCTAAGGGCCAAGAGACAACGGGAGGGCAGCTATGGGGCTGGCTGTTCCCTCGGGCAGGCAAAGGGGCTTTGCTTATAAGGAAGCTTGCAGTCAAGTGCTTGCTCTTGGCTCAGCTACTGAAATGAGCTCATGGCCATGTGTCAGTTCCCCCTAAACCTCGGGAGACGTCAGATATGAGCAAGTGCGGGGATGGAGAGGGCCACGGGCTGCTTCCTCACCAGTGTGGTGGGTGGGTGCTGGCGTTTACCTGCTTCGGCTTCTCGTCATGGCGCTGACGTCCAGCTTCCCCCTTCATCTGCAATAAGAAGGCACAGGTGGGCCTGGATGTCATTCCACGTGCGGCCAAGGGAGCAGAGAACGGGAAAGTCAGGGGAATGGCTAGCGGTGATTTTTAATGCTGGCCACTCATTAAAATCACCTGGGGAGTTTTAAAAAGTTGCACTGGGCCTTGGCCGGGTAGCTCGGTTGGTTAGAACACCATCCCAATAAGCCAAGGTTGTGGGTTGGATAACCGGTCAGGGCACATACAAGAATTAAACAATGAATGCATAAATAAGCAGAACAACAAATTGATGTCTCTCTCTCTCTCTTTTTCCATCCTTCCTCTCTCTCTAAAATCAATAAGTTAAAAAAAAGTTTTACAAGGTGGCTCTGGGCACCAGTAATGTGAATCAGGGGGTTGCCAATGGGACTTTGCCTGGAATAGGCTTTTCAGATATGGGCTGTGACAAATCCTTCTTTTTGAGTAGCTTCACTCTCTGCCTCAGTGTGACTCTCATCCAGAAGAAATCTCTGTCCTTATCTGCCAATGACCCTAGGAGCCAGGGCTGCAGCCAGGGCTCTGACTCACTTGGACAGCTTCCTCAACATCTGGGAAGTCAGGTTACCACACATGGGCGGGCTTTGTCACAATGAATAACAGTGAAGCATTCTGTAAGCTGTTCAACTGTGATTCAAACAGTAGGTGAACTTAAACACAGAAATCGTTAAGACAGTGAGCCTTGACATCTTATACTTTTCTCAGGGTCACATCTCAGTTGTAGCCAGCCCTTACTAGTTCTTGTGACCTTGGTCAGTTATCCTATCTGAGCCTTGGTTTCCTTAGCTATAAAATGGGAATAACACCAGTGTCTTTCAGCCATGTGATCTCTGCTGCGAGAGATGTGAGAGAGAAGCATCCATGTGCACCCTGACCGGGGATTGAACCCAACACCTGAGCCACCTGGTCAGGGCCTCACAACACTTGTCATTGTCCCTATTGAATAGTGTCATAACCTGGTTGAAGAGGCGCATGAGAGATCACCTGGTCCCACCATGTGACCAGGATGAAGGAACCTCGTCAAAGGAGGCTAGGGGACCTCTCAGAGTTTACAGATGGCAAAGCCAAGATCGGGGTCCGGCTTCCCATATGTCTAAGGACATTTCATTCTTCCGTGTTTGATGATGGTACCTGGTTTTATTATCCTAGAGCAGCGGTTCTCAACCTGTGCGTCGCGACCCCTTTGGGGGTCGAACGACCCTTTCACAGGGGTCGCCTAAATACATCCTGCATATCAGATATTCATATTACCATTCATAACAGTAGCAAAATTACAGTTATGAAGTAGCAACGAAAATAATTTTATGGTTGGGGGTCACCACAACATGAGGAACTGTATTAAAGGGTCGCGGCATTAGGAAGGTTGAGAACCACTGTCCTAGATGCATGTTCACCAGCTAGGACCTCAGGAAACCACTTCCCTTGATCCACATTTCTTATGTTACTTAGGCGGCAGGAAGGAAGAGAGAATGGCGACTTATAAAGTTAGGACAGCAGAGGAGGTGCCAGGCAGGCTCTCACCGTCTCCACGGTGAACACAGGCTGGCAGGAGGGATGCAGGCAGCTCAGAGAGAAGCCTGTCAGGGAGAAGTGCTGGGACTGATGCCCAGCCAGGGAGATAGCATCTGATTTAAGAAAAGGCACCTGAATGTTTGGCCAGTGTTGGCCCAACTCCCACCTGAGCCTTCCACCCCAATCCAGCCCCACCTGGGCCTGCTTTTGCTCCTCCTCCAGCTCCCTCTGTGGCCTGGAAGATAGCAGGGGGACCTGTTGTGGCTTGTAGCTGTGGAGTTCTGCCTCCCTGTGAGTTTTCATGAAAACCAACGAAAGAGCCCTGGCCAGTGTGGCTCAGTTGGCTGGGCGTTGATTGTCCTGGGCACCGAGAAGTCGCCAGTTCAGTTCCTGGTCAGGGCACATGCCCGGGTTGTGGGCTCGATCCCCGGTATGGGGTGTGCAGGAGGCAGCTGATCAATGATTCTCTCTCATCATTGAGGTTTCTCTCTCTCTCCCTCTGGTTCTGAGGTTGACACTCAACCACGGAGCCCTAATGGCTGGGTAAGAGAAAGTCTCCTTTGAATAACGACTTTTCTCCACCTCCACTGTCCAGAGCATTTCTGGTTGGCCCGATCCAGAGTCTGGCCCACATCGTCACGGTGGACAAGGCCTCATTCAGACAAGCCACACTTCTCGCATGACAGGATTCTGGGATGAATGAGGCAGATCACTTTCAATCCTGCCGTCTGCCTGCTGCCTGGAGCCCCGAAGCACAGACCAGTAGGCATGAGGAAGGCAGTGCTAGGCACCTGTGGGGATCAGCCTCTCAAATGTCTTCATAATAAGTTCGTAAATATTAAAGGAAACACCAAGTTGGGAAAGACATGGAGAATGAACATGTGCAAACCATCTGCAGGTAGAACGTTCACACCACGTGGTTTCCCCCTCAGGGCTTGCTGGGAGTGGGAACGGCTCTGTTGATCCTGTTGAGGTGAGCATCCTGTTTGGGCAGGAAGCTGAGGAGATTGTCTGTCTGTCTGTCTTAAGCTTCCAGGACTCTCTTGGCTATGCCACGCCATGGGAACTTCATTTACAAGTCAGACTCATTTCTAGCCTTTTCCCAGCGTCTTATCACCACTATCTTCGATAAGAGCTTTCGAAACAACTAAGACATGACCTTTGATCTTGTAGAAGCTCCTCTAATCCTTCTGAGATTATTTATGGAGAAATTACTCTGCAAGGAGCCCTGGAGCCCCTATCTAGATGCATCAACCCATCATTCCAAAGTCCATATGAAAGCACTAGGCTCGAGGTCTGGGCCGCAGCTGAGAAGATGCTGAGTAGGGCAGGAGAGGAGACCTGGCGCACCTCAGGAATCTTTAAAAAGGGCCATATGCAGGCTTTCTCTGTGCTCTGGGAGACGGTTTCAAATCTCAACACTGAACCTTTCCCTCCCAGATTGGGTTTTAGACCATACCTTTTTTTTTTCTTTTTAAAGCAAGAGAGATGTAGAATCTGCCATATGAAGATAAAAACTGCAATTGAAGATCTTCCTTATTCCATTATTTAGTTCCCCCAAAGAAACTAGTGCACATAAGTTTTTCTCTTTGGAAGAAGTGGTATGCTTTCTTGTGGAATGAAAAAAGAAATAGGCAGTCCTCCACCAACACCCTTTTTTTTTTTATGAGGGAAAGACAGAAACATTGATTTGTTGTTCTGCTTATTTATGCATTCGTTGGTTGCTTCTTTTTTTTTTAAAATATATTTTATTGATTTTTTACAGAGAGGAAGGGAGAGGGATAGAGAGTTAAAAACATCAATGAGAGAGAAACATTGATCAGCTGCCTCCTGCACACTCCCTACTGGGTATGTGCCCGCAACCAAGGTACATGCCCTTGACCGGAATCGAACCTGGGACCCTTGAGTCCGCAGGCTGATGCTTTATCCACTGAGCCAAACTGGTTAGGGCATGTTGGTTGCTTCTTGTATGTGCCCTGGCATTGGATCAAACCCCCAACCTTGGCATATTGGGACGACACTAATCAACTGAACCACCTGGCCAAAACCCACCATCACCCGTTTTGCTTTGGCTGCCAGAGAGCTCAGAGTTAAATTTAATGCTCAATTATACTTCTTCGGATTTTTTTTTCTATTTATATAATCTAACTAGAGGCCCGATGCACAAAATGTGTGCAAGAGTAGGCCTTCCTTTCCCCGGCTGCCGACACCAGCTTCCCTCTGGCACCCAGGACCCAGGCTTCCCTCATAGCCCTGGCTTCGTCCAGAAGGTTGTCAGGAAGGACGTCCGGTCTAATTAGCACATTATGCTTTTATTATTATAGATTATTATAGATTATATAAAAATGTATGTGCAAGGTGTTCATTGTGAAATTGTTGAGATTGGAAACAACTTAAATTCCATCAAGAGAGTGTGGACGAAAGGGGCCACATGCTGACCTGACAAGCTCAGGGGAGGCCTGCATGGCAGTCTTGCAAACTTGGAGACCTAAAGTAACCACAAAGGATGGTCTGAAATTAAACTTCAACTAAAAGCAGTTATGGTGGGCAGTTACGTCCTAGGCCAGTATCTTTACTGACAAGGTCAACCTTTACCTTAACTGAGCCTATCTGTCTTTTTGCATCTATAATAACATACCCTTGAAATGTCTGGGTAACTTGTGACTTCCCTTTATCTGGAGCCCCTGGGGCACAACCAAATGTGCTGGGCCCCAGGACAGATACCACAAATTCCTTCATTATCATGTTAATTGTTCCTGCACCCACCTAAGTATGTTTCCATCATTTTTTTAAAATATATTTTATTGATTTTTTACAGAGAGGAAGGGAGAGGGATAGAGAGTTAGAAACATCGATCAGCTGTCTCCTGCATACCCCCCCCCCCCACTGGGGATGTGCTGGGGTCCAATCCCAGCGGGTCCAGGGGTCCCCAAAGGTGTGAACGGAGTCGGCGAAGAAGGAATGACACGAAGACAGCCTTCAGTTGATCAGCAGCCTAGTCAGGACCTCTAGCCAGGATCTCCAGCCAAAGTTCTGGTCGGAGTTCTGGTTAGGAACTGATCAGGATCTGATGTTTATTGTCTTGTTACATCCGTATTTATACCAGCCGATTTTAATCCTGTCAATTTCTATTACAAAGGTTAGGGCATTTCTTATCTCCATTCCAGGGAGTAAAGATTATGTAGCTTAACTACTCGCCTGGCACTTAATTAAGGGGTTGTATCCCCTCCCTAACCTCAGGGAAAAATCCCCACCTGGGGAAACAACCTTTCTCGGAGAGGTGACCTTGGTTAAAACACATGGCGCTAAAGAGAGCAAACATATTAAGAACAATATGCTATATATGCCAGGTCCCTTGAAACATATGCTGTGCAGATGTTTCTTTCCTGCAGCAACTGTGTCAAGCAGCAAGGATGGACCGGCTCCCGGCAGGGATGTGCCTGCAACCAAGGTACATGCCCTTGACTGGAATCAAACCCGGGACCCTTGAGTCCTCAGGCCAACGCTCTATCCACTGAGCCAAACCAGTCAGGGCTGTGTCCATCATTTTACTTTTTATCCAATCCCAGGGGTTTCCCTGCTTTGCTTATCCCTCCTCCTTAATCTATCACCAATGAATTTCATGTAACCCACCTATGTTCCTCCTTTGATTGCAATGTATAAATGCAGATGTAACCCCACCATTCTCCGGAGCATTATCTCAATTCGTTGAGGTTCTGCTTCCCGGCATATGTCGACAGTTTGGCTCAAATAAACTCACAAAAATTCTTTACAGGTTTCAATGGTTTTTTTACGTTAACAAGAGGATTGGTTAAATAAATTAGAGTACATCCAGTAATGATACATTCTGCAGCCATGGAAGAAATAAGGCAGTTTTGTGTGTGCTCTTCAGAAATAATAAGTGAAAAAAGCAATGTGTGGAACATATGCAACCGTGCATGAGTGTATTTGTATGCTGTTTATGTCCGTATAAAATAATACACGTAATATTAGACTAGCACTGGAAGAACAATGGTGGCTTCTGGTGAGGCGAACTGGGCAGCTGAGGGACAGGGCAGAAGCAAGCCTATCTTTTTACCATTTTGAATTCTGTGCCATGAGTATATTTTACCTGCTCAGGAAATTACGGAAACATTTAAACATTTTTAAACGAATGTAGTGCCCATTCATAGGAAACATTTTACTGAAGAGTCGTATAGTAATTTGCGCTCCCTTTACTCTAAATCAAGATTACTTTCAATTCCTGGAGGGCGTTGAGAAGTCTTTCTCACCCTTGAAATTGTATGCCAGTTTTCCTGTGTTCATTTTTCAGGGTGGAAGGATCCACGGCTTTCATTAGATTGTGGAAGGTAACTATGATGATTAAGAGCCAATGCAATAGTTTTCTTCTTCTTCCTTCTATTCCTTACCATCCCCCTCCTTTTCCCTCTTCCCCTCCTCCCGCCTTCTTTTTGTTAACAATTTTAAGTTGTCTGAAAGCAAAGATTAGCAGCAAAGCAACTGGTTCTTTTCTCTATGGAACCCAACGCCTTCCCACCCGCCTCAAAGCAATATGAAAGGTAGTTATTGAGTGCCTGATGGTTTCCAATCAGTTTTTATTTATTTGCAGTTCTGATATATAGCTTTTATTGTAAGCTATCACAACTTCTTTTGAAATGGACTTTTGAAACGGAAGCTGAGGACTAAGTATAAATAAACAGGACCACATATTAAAATTAAGAACAAAACCTAAGAGAGACTAGAATGGTGCAAGTACACTAAGACCTTCACCCTGGGAGGAGGCGGCAGCAGCTCTGGTTGATGTCACAAGGCAGGGTGTGGATGCTCGTCAAGTCCACGTTATGAAAACTGAGTGTTGCTGAGATGGAGTGATTAGGGGCTAAGATATCAATTTGACCTTGGAACCCTCTGCTCCACCCAAACCTTCTGGCCAGAGGGAAAGTGACTGCTTATCTTCTGATGGTGGAAGGCCCACTTGGCTGCAGGAGTCACAGCGATTATCTCTTGACATCTGATACCATCAGAAGCCAGCCACAGAGTATTTCCTAACCACATTTGTTCTCTGGCGAAGCCAATAGCCCACAGGCTATTTCCCAAGAACCTTAGCTAGGTCGGGACTCTTCTGAGCTACTCAATCCTATCATTCTGCTGAATATTTTATGCCGAGGCAGCTTGTGTTCCGTACCTCCCTACCTGTCTGCAGACATGTTTTCAGTTTTAAGTGAACAGAGTCAGTCAGAAAGATTCTAGGGGAGACCTCACAGTGGGCAGAGAAGTTCCTTAATATTGTTGGCCAATGGTAGTGCTCAAGTTAGAAACTTTGGAAAACGAAATCAACAACAATTATTAAATATTTAATATGTTAAGGTACTATAATCACATTTTTATTGTTTCCTCTCTGACTTTTTCTCTACTTTTTAAATTCTTTCAGATTCCCTCATCTAAGAACTAGAAGTTGTCTTAAGCTCATTTATTCTAATGCCCCCATTTTCCATCTGAAGAAAAGGAGGCCTAGAGATATTCAGCATTCAACTTCAAATCACACAGTTATTTAGATTCAGTGCTCATTATACCAACGGAGTCTGCAAAAAGTATACAAAATGCTGATGTGAGTGAATGTGGGGTAGGCATCAGGATTTTAAAGGGACACAAAGGAATGAGATCAGTTCCTCTTAGCCATGAACAGTGTATTAGATATTGTGTGTAGACGTGCTTTGTGCCCTATTTAATAAAGTAACACTATATAACTTTGATTTTCCAAATGATAAAGTATATCGGAGGAGATTATGAAATAGAATTTATAATGAGAATTCATTCAGGGAAGAGAAAGAAATGAAATGCACTAAAAATAAGTATTCTGATAACAATGAATTGATTCCCCTTAAAGGGAATTGGATATGTATTGTGAGATTATCCAAATTAGGTACTTTTTAGTGTGGTTCTTTCAAAAGCAGATGATTCTGACTGTGCAAGCTTTTTACTGCAGAATCCCCCAATCTAGATAAAGGACACAGAGAGGCTGCAACTGATGTCCATGACCTCAGGGATCTGAACACAGGGCAGGGATGGGGTGAGGGTGGGAGGAGTAGAGAGAGTTTAGTTTTGTCTGTCTGTATCCTGATTCTTCCAGATCCTAGGTTCCTGATATTCTGCATGGTTAATAACTGTTCCCATTTCATAGGTATTGAGATTTGTTATATCTATGTGAAAGTGCAAGGTTTCTTGTGTACATCTTGTGAAATTATTACAATTATTTACCTTAGAGGAAACAGAGAGAGAGAAAAAAGACCTTGTGGATCACCTTTCTATAGCTAAGGAGATAGGCCCACACAGCAGAACTGACTTGTTCGGAACTTCACAGTTTCTGGCAAAATGCAGGCCTCCGCACACTTTGCGTAGTGCTACATGTGATTTTGGAATAGCACAAATTTGTGTTTCGTAAGAGGGAAATGACACAGGGGGAGGACTGCTGACATGGGGACTGGGACTCCTGGCATTATTTCAGGCTGTTTGCATTTTTTTAAAAATTTATTTTATTGATTTTTCACAGAGAGGAAGGGAGAGGGATAGAGAGTTAGAAACATCGATGAGAGAGAAACATCAATCAGCTGCCTCCTGCACACCACCTACTGGGGATGTGCCCGCAACCAAGGTACATGCCCTTGACCAAATCGAACCTGGGACCCTTCAGTCCGCAGACTGACGCTCTATCCACTGAGCCAAACTGGTCAGGGCGGCTGTTTGCATCCTTAGAACAAGCCCAACAATGGGCTTCCTGGGCTGAGACTGACCTGAAATGCGATTACACCGCTTAAAGCCTCTGGTGAAGAGGGTTTTCAGGAGCTGCTATAACCATGGTCTGGGCCTAAGCGAGGCTTTTAAGGAAAAAGATATTCATTCAAGATGATGAAATGCATGAAAGGAAAGGCCAAACTCTGAGACAAAACAACTCCCTCTGGACAGTTTTAGCCATTACTGCCCACCGACTGCGCGCCCGGGAGGCTGAACGCCTGCCCGTCGTGTTTACTGTATCCACAGCACCAAGCACAGGCGCGGCCTGCAGCACGTACCGGGGAAGTAGGTGTTGAATAAATAAAAGAAGGAGAAATGAATGAAAAGCATTGCTTCTTTGCACTCAGAAGGTGTCCAACATTTGCTATTGGACATCTCAGGACCTTTCCCTGTACTAATGATTTTCCTTCCTAAGGTCAGAAGTTGCTGCTCAGAGCATTTCTGTTTTACCAAACTGAACTGCACCTTCCTATCCCAACCAGAGACATTCGGTTGGAATTGCACACGGAACTGAGGCAGCCCACAGGCCGGCCGGCCTGCATCTTGTCTCTCTTGTCTTGCTTGCCAAGTCCCAAAGGCCTGGAAGAGAACCCCCAAATCCCGGGCCTGCTGTTCACTCCCGCCTACACACTAACCATAGTCCTCTCAATCAGAAACCGTGTTAAGCCTAGATAACAGAACTGACTTGTTCTGACTCCGCATGGTTTCTGGCAAAAGCCAGGCTTCCTGAACACTTTGCCTGGCTGCACGTGTTCTTGGGAGAGCACAGACAGGTAGTGCCTGCCCTAGTCCTTCCAGGCCACTAGCAATTCTAAAACCGAGCCATGGCTGATGAATTTCAGTATGTGGCATCAAAACAGCTTTGATATGGTTGGGCCTTTAGATTTTAAGACTGTTGTCATCGGCCCCGTCCCTCTGGGTGACTCTGGCAGGTTAGAGGAGCAATTCGACCGCAGTTGCTTCCTGCCAGTCTCTACCAGTTAGATTTTCCTCTTTTGAGTTCTGACTTGGGAGTTTCTCCTAAACATGGTCTAGAAGCCAAACCCAAATCCGTAGGACAGAATTACCTGACGGCTGCTGCCAAAACAAGACTACAGAAGAGATAGATGGTACAAACAGAGGCAGAGGACGCAGACATTAGCACTAAGCAAATGTCCCAGCAGCCACATGCAGAAGAATGAAACTAGACGACTGCCTTTCAGCCATCCTCAAACACCTCAAAATGGATGAAAGCCTTGAATGTTACACTTGAAACCATAAAACACTTGGAAGAACACAGATGCTAAGTTTCTGGACATCACTTAGTGATGTTTTTGTGGATTTAATTCCAATGGCAAGGGAAACAAAAGCAAAAATAAACAAATGGGACTACATCAAACTAAAAAGCGTTTGTACAGCAAAGGAAACCATCAACAAAATGAAAAGGCAGCCTACCGAATGGGAAAAGATATTTGCAAATCATATACCTGATAAGCAGTTAATATAAAAATATATAAGAATTCAAACATCTCAACAACAACCAAAAAACCCAGTAAAAAAAAAATGGGCAAGGAGCCCTGGCTGGTTTGGCTCAGTGGATAGAGCATTGGCTTGCAGACTGAAGGGTCCTGGGTTTGATTCCAGTCAAGGGCACATGCCTGGATTGTGGGCTTGATCCTCAGTAGGGGGCATGCAGGAGGCAGCCAGTCAATGATTCTCTCTCATTATTGATGTTTCTATCTCTCTCCCTTTTCCTTCTTCTCTGAAATCAATAAAAAAGTATTTTAAAAAAGGGCAAGGGATCTGAATAGGCACTTTTGCAAAGAAGACATACAGATAGCCAACAGGCACATGAAAAGATGTTCAACATCATTAATTATTAGGGAAATGTAAATCAAAACCACAATGAGAATCACCTCACAGCTCTTGGAATGGCTATCACCAAAACGACAAGAAATAACAAATGTTGGTGATGATGCAGAGAACAGAGAATGTTTGTGCACTGCTGCTGGCGGGATTGTAAATTAGTGCAGCCGCTATGGAAAACAGTATGAAGATGCCTCAAATTACCATATGACCCAGCTATTTCTCTTCTGTGTATTTACCTGGAGAATATGAAATACTAATTTGAAATGATATTTGCACACCTATGTTCATTGCAGCATTATTTACAATAGTCAAGATATGGAAATAGCCCTGGCTGGGTAGTTCAGTTGGTTGTCTCCAAACACCAAGGTTGTGAGTTTGATCCCCGGTCAGGGCACATACAAGAATCAACCAATGGCCAAACCGGTTTGGCTCAGTGGATAGAGCGTCGGCCTGCAGACTGAAGGGTCCCAGGTTCGATTCTGGTCAAGGGCATGTGCCTTGGTTGCGGGCACATCCCCAGTGGGAGGTGTGCAGGAGGCAGCTGGTCGATGTTTCTCTCTCATCGATGTTTCTAACTCTCTATCCCTCTCCCTCCCTCTCTGTAAAAACTCAATAAAATATATTAAAAAAAAAAAAAAAGAATCAACCAATGAATGCATAAATAAGTGGAACAACACATCAATGTTTCTCTCAATCTCTCTCTTTCCTCTCTCTAAAATCAATAAATTAAAAAATTTTCTAAAAGATAGGGAAATAACTTAAGTGCCCATTGACAACTAAAGATAAAGTGTGGCCTATATACTATATATTAATCAGCCATAAAAGAAGTGAAATCCTGCCATTTATGACAACATGGATGGACCTTAAAAGAATTACACTAAGTAAAAGAAGTCAGATAGAAAAAGACAAACACCATATGATTTCACTCATATGTGAGCTATAAAAACAAAACCAAATGAGCAAACAACAAAACAAACGAAAAGCAAACTTACAGAGGCAGACAACAGATGGTGGTTACCCGAGGGGAAGCGGGTGGAGGAAGGGCAAAACGGAAAGGGGGTCAACTGCATGGTGCTGGGTGGAAGCTGGACTTTTGAGGTGAGCGTGATGCAGTATATACAGATTTTGAAGTATAATGTTGCACACCTGAAACATAATGTTATAAACCAATCTTGCCTCCATCAAACATTTTAAAAATTATTTAATTATAAAGAAGGAAGGAAGGAGGGAAGAAAACATTCTGGGACATTGTTCAGACACAGATCTTGAGTGGAGAGGACAGGAGGTGCCAGATGTGAGAATGTATTTTGCCTTTTTTTTTCTTTAAATTCTCACTTGAGGCTATGTTTTTATTGATTTTTAGAGAGGAATACAGAGAGAGAAAAACATTGATATGAGAGAGAGATCATTGATCTCAATTGGTTGCCTCCCCTATATACCCCAAATGGGATGGAACCTGAAACCTAGGTATATGCCCTAACCAGGAATCGAATCTGCAACCTTTTTGGTGTATGGGACGACGCTCCAACCAACTGAGCCACACTGGTCAGGGCTTGCCTTTTCCTCCCCCCCCCCTTTTTTTAAAATATATTTTTTATTGATTTCAGAGAGGAAGGGAAAGGGAGAGAGATAGAAACATCAATAAGTCATTGATTGGCTGCCTCCTGCGCGCCCCCTACTGGGGGTCCTGCAACCCAGGCAAGTGTCCTTGACTGGAATCAAACCTGGGACCCTTCAATCTGCAGGCCGGCGCTCTATCCACTGCGCATACCGGCTAGGGCGGGCTTGCCTTTTCTTTAAATGAACTTGGACTGGTCTTGACTTTGGCAAGAGCTTCCCTCCCCAGCAATTCCCACTCACCTCTGCAGTGGGCTGCTTCCCAGCTCCTCCAATGTCCCGGCCACAGCTCAGGGCTGCTTTCTCTTCCCCTTCAGCCCCTGTCCAGGCGGCTGCAGTTGCCTAACCCTGTTTTGTTACTGGAGTGGGTCAGGAGGCTGGCCTTGGAGATCACGTTACACAGCAGCCCACTGGCTTGAGCCAGGCACGTGACAAGAGAAAAAAGTCTGGGTCTGTGTGGACTGGAGACAAAAAGTGCCCTCCTTGCCAAAGAACACCTCCTTAAAGCCCAGAGGAGATGGGCAGTTCAGGCAGGAGCTTGAAAGAGGGCACTTGGCCAAACTTTGGGCTTTTGTTTTCTTTTTGAAAACTTTCTTCATCTTCCTCAACTTAAGGAAATGTTGCTGTCCCGTAGGAGGCAGTTTCAGTAAGAGATGTGGAAAGCAGAAGGCAGGCAGTCCAAGTAGATAAAAAGGTTACATGGAGCAGAGAAGCTCACTCTCTCTCTCTCTTTTGTTATTGCTGGGGAGGGCAGGCAAGGGAGAAGAGGTGCATGTGCTTATACTACTGAGTCTGGAAGGAGTGCCTGGAGAGGTGAAGTTTACATGTTGATTGAAAGGTGAAATTAGGATCCAGGATCCATGACATGAACGGGTGAACGAGCACCTTTGAAAAGGAACCGAGCTTTTATTTTTTTAAATTTCTAAAAATTATTTTTGAATAGGCAATATGTGCATCTGATACGAAATACAAAAGGGGCAAAAGAGTGGACAGGAAAAAGTCTTTTTTCACTCCCTCTCCCCAACCCAGTGTTTTTTTTCTATCTGTCCATGCTTGTTTATGTAAATACAAATATGTCTGCCCCTCTTCTTTAGAAACCTTATACACAGGTGTTAGTTCTGCTCCTTGCTTTTTTGATTTAACACTCAAACGTGGAAATTGTTTCATATAGTACCTTGAAGTGATAGCACATTCTTTTTAATGGCTGCATGCTGCCCCATTGTGTAGGTGTGTCATGCTCTATTTGGCTAATAAAGGACCATGAATGCTTGCTCACAAATTAATTACATTTTGTACAACTTGTTCATGTTTTTCCTCATCTCTCCTTTCAGAGGTACCCATATTGTTTTTCAATATTCCAAGTATTTATGTAATGTATATATTCCCTGGCTCAACAAGTCTATCTTGTGTACTGATCAAATTTTGCTACCTGACTTCCAAGGCCCACCTTAATCTAGTTGCTCTCATGTAACATTATTCCTCATTTCTTTCTACTTTATAATGCTCCCAGCATCACCGTCAAGCACAAACATTTATTGTTCACTAGCCATGTGCAGACATTTTTTTTAAAAAAACTTGGAGAGAGGAAGAGAGTGGGGAGGGGGGAGAAACATTGATTCATTATTCCACTTATTTATGTATTCATTGGTTGATTCTTTTTTTTAAAATATATTTTATTGATTTTTCACAGAGAGGAAGGGAGAGGGATAGAAAGTTAGAAACATCGATCAGCTGCCTCCTGCACACTCCCTACTGGGGTTGTGCCCACAACCAAGGTACATGCCCTTGACCGGAATCGAACCTGGAACCCTTGAGTCTGCAGGCTGACACTCTATCCCAGCCGTGGGCAAACTACGGCCCGCAGGCCGGCCCATTTGAAATGAATAAAACTAAAAAAAAAAAAAGACCGTACCCTTTTATGTAATGATGTTTACTTTGAATTTATATTAGTTCACACAAACACTCCATCCATGCTTTTGTTCTGGCCCTCCGGTCCAGTTTAAGAACCCATTGTGGCCCTCGAGTCAAAAAGTTTGCCCACCCCTGCTCTATCCACTGAGCCAAACCGGTCAGGGCAATTTGGTTGATTCTTGTATGTGCCCTGACCCATAACCTTGGCATATGAGGGAACACTCTAACCAACTGAGCAACCTGGCCACGTCCATGAAGTGCTCTTGAGGGGTCCTGAGACCCTGCAAGAGGCAGGTCTGAGTTCCACCTGAGAGCAGACACCACCAGCTTTGTGAGCTCGGCCTCTCTCAGTCTGTTGCCTCATTTGTACAATGAGTGAGATGGGTTAGTGCAGTGGTTCTCAACCTTCCTAATGCCGCGACCCTTTAATACAGTTCCTCATGTTGTGGTGACCCCCAATTTCATTGTTACAAATTGAACATAATGAAAGCATAGTGATTAATCACAAAAACAATATGTAATTATGTATGTGTTTTCCTATGGTCTTAGGCGACCCCTGTGAAAGGGTCGTTCGACCGCCAAAGGGGTCGTGACCCACAGGTTGAGAACCGATGCGTTAGTGGATCTCTGAGGCCCCTCCCAGTTCTAATGTCTGATAATCTGGAGTTGAGATTTTAAACTGTGTTTAAATTTTTCTGGAATACATCTCCTATCCCAAGCCCCAAACAAACACATCTGGTTAGAAACTTCTGAGATATTCTGAAGCCTTTGGGTCCCGTTGTTTCTAGAACATTACAGAATGTTAGAGAAGTTCAAAAGAAGATTCTCAATACTGGTCATATAAAAAAAATCACAGATCTGGCTGTAACAAGAGAGATGCTGGGGTTGATGTATGTAATACCAGGGATTGGGAGAGAGGAAGGGAAGAGAGGTTTAAAACTGACTACAGAGTCCTGAAAGACAAGTTTTACTTTTAACTCTTTGCACTGGCCTATATTTTTATTTGCCTACCTACAGGAAGGGTTCTATAGCAGGGATCAACTTTCTTCTTTGTAAAGTACTGAATATTCAGTTAGCAGCCTTGGAGAATTCCACAATAACAATAATCAAAAGGATGTAGTTGCCCTCACTGGTTTGGCTCAGTGCAGTGGTCGGCAAACTGTGGCTCGCGAGCCAGTGCGGCTCTTTGGCCCCTTGAGTGTGGCCACGAAGTTTCAATGCGCACTGTACGTGTGTGCCCGCACGTGGTATTTTGTGGAAGAGCCACACTCAAGGGGCTGCAGTTTGCCAACCATTTGCTCAGTGGATAGAGCATCAGCTTTGCAGGCTGAAGGGCCCCAGGTTCGATTCCATTCAAGCTTGATCCCCAGGTGGGGGTGTGCAGGAGGCAGCTGATCAATGATTCTCTCTCATCATGATGTTTCTCTCTTTCCCTCTCCCTTCCTCTTGGAAGATGTAGTTAATTATTTCTCAAACAGAATCACCTAGTAAAATTACCTAAATTGTTACTTAATATTTCCATAGGCAACATTTACCATAACTGGGAGAGGCTAGCTTTCTTTTTAAAAAATCAAATTTAGTGTAATTTAAAAAAAAGTTAAATGTTTTTGCCTTTACTCCATTCTCTGTCTGTAAGAGTCAAAATAATCTTTAAAAACATAAACCAGAGTCAGGAAAATCCTCCTGGGTTTCCCAGTGCCCTTTCAAGAGTATAATTCTAAAGCCCCCCACATCTTGGCTCACCTGGGGTCTCTGTTTTCCTCTCCAGCCTCACCTCTCCGGAGCCGCCCAGGCCTCCCTTTACCTCTTACACATAAAACTCAGTTTCCCTCTGCCTGAAACTTACTGCTCCCATTCCTCATGCCCCCCTTTCTCTCTGATCCTGCCCTGATCTCTGCCTAAATGCATCTTCCTAGAGAGGTCTTCTTTGACCTAAGTAACTCCGCCTATCTTTCCCCAATCCAGTTATTCTCTGTCACTTCACCCCATTAGTTTCCTTCATGATAGTTACCAGTTTCTCATTATCCTTTTGATTATTACTCAATGCTTATTTACTTGCTCTACTGTTGACACCAAATGTCAAGTTGCACAAGGCCAGGAACCATGTCTATTTCATTCACCAGTGTATCTTCCAGTGTCAGCCTGGGGTTCTGCCCTTATTAAATGGCCCATAAACAAACCTGGATGAACTCCTAATCTCATATTAGAAGATTCAAATCCTGGTCTTATCTCTGGGAGCTGGGTGACCTTAAATTATTTAATTACTTTCCGTGAAATTAGGGGAATGCATTCTTATTATTGCTAGTAGATTCTGAAGTGTTACTTTAGAAGACTTTATCGTCAAAGAAAATCAAATGAGATATGAATAAAATAGATTTGATATCTATTTCTGGATTAAAAAAATAAACTGATCTCATCAGAGATCTGAAGGTTTTTCAGGTTGTAATCAAAAGATCAAAATAATACTCAAATGCATAGTCATGAAATACGATATTTGCCTTATATTCAGGAGAAGTTTGATGATGTGTTCATAATTTTCAAGTCAGAAGAAGGGTTTTCTATTATGTAGAAAAAACAGGGACAACATACTGTGAAAGCAGGAAGTTAACCCCAAAGATACCAAGAAAAAAAACGTCAGCTGGGTGCATTTTTCAGTGGCATGTAAAGATAAATATATTATCTGATAAAGGACATTATACAAAGTGACAGACCTTGTTTACTTTGGAGGCGGGTGGAGGGAGCACTCCAACAATGGGACTAGTCAGTTGACAGGCATCTATAATAAATGTCTGAGACTTGGGCGGAGGGTGATTGACAATGGTACTGGACGCCTGGACGCATTTACCTTCTTCCCCATTTCCAAAACATTTCAAACCCGTTTTTATTACATTTTATCTTGGCGCACACATTACACTTTAAGAAACGCACCGTTAGATTTACTTCGGACTGGGAATAACAGAAAGCCTAGCTGGCCAAGGATAGCGCCCTGACTGGGTCTTAGGGAGATCCATTTACGAGTGTTTCTCAATTTTCTTTAACCTATAATCTCCCAGCTGAGAAATTATGATTAAGCCTTACTTTCTATACTTTGTAGTTCAAAAGCATATATATATATAAAATATATATATAATATATACAATATAAAGTATATATTTTTAATAAATATAACATTGTATTAGTGCAAATATTCCCCAACTGCCCTCCCATTTGGGGCCTTTCTCCCAAAGACCATCAGTGACTTTGTTCTAATTTTGAACTAGCGTGAGTGCAGCAAAAAATCCATTGTTCACAACAAACACTCCAGCACCTCCTGCAATACAAGCCATCTGTGTGTTTTTTTGTGTGTGTTTTTACATTTATCTTCAATAAATAACCTGAGAAATAAACACCATGTTCTAGAATCTAGGTGAAGGTGTGCGGGGGTGGAGATGTTTCCTGTTTGATTGTTTCAGTGCACAACAGGCCTGAGCTTCAGGAAAAAACAAAATTCCAAGCAAGGATCGAGAAGCCTGCTCCTCTGCTCTCCTCTCCTGAGCCTCGTAAGCGGGCCAAAGGGCACCGGGAACCCCGGGGACCAGGGGAGGGAGCGTCCCCCGGCTGCTCCATCACGTCTGCAGCACCGCTAACCACCCCGGCCCGTCCCGGGGTTAAGAGACCACCAGGAACGGTCATTGAACACACACATTTCCCATTTATTAATACAACCACCTTGTGAGATAGCTACTCATCTCTGTTACAGACCAGGACGCGACACTCACTCGCGGTGAAGGGTTCCGGAAGTGCCTGTGATACTCTACCCTGGGGGCTGGGGGGCTCACCCCGGAGCACAGAGGGGAAACCCAGCTGGAAACGGCGGCTGAAGGCCCGCTCTGCGCCCGGCCTTGGAAATGGACGGAGGGTTCGGAGACTTCCCTTGGAGGGAAATGTTTACACGTGGGGAGGCCCAGTGACTCGGTGGGTGTGAAGGCCTCCAGGACCAGCACGGGGCTTTGGCGTCCTCGTCTCTTCTCAGGAACCGGGAATGGTGGCCGCGGGCGGGATGTCAGCGCTTGGTCGTCCTGCCCCCGCTGGAGGCCACCGGCAGCGAGGCCTCACCCCGGCCCCGCTAACCGCTCCCGGGGCCGGGCGTTAGCAAAGAGCTGTTCCCGACGGGATTTATAGGGAATTCAGGGACCTCCTAGGCCAGGCCTCGGCCCCTCGCTCTCGCCATGGAAACCTGCGGAGTCTCCCTCGCGTCCGCTGGCGACGCCGGGCCCGCCCCGGCTTCCCCCAGGGGAGTCCGCGTGCTCTTTGTAACTCGAGTAGGTCCCGGCGGGCCCGTTGCTATGGTAACGTTGCTCGCCCGGCTCCCATAGGCTGGGAGGAGGGAGGCGGGCCTCGGCGGACGTCGCCCACGCTCGGTTTGGGGGTGCTGCTCCACCCCTAATAACTGTTTGCCCGAAAGGAGACCGTAAGGTAGATCCTGTGTGAGGGTTTCAGGGAAGCCCATCAGTACAGAGTGAAACGTCAGGATCACGCCCCACCAACCTTCCCCCCCAAATCCGCTCCTACCAAAGATGTGAAGATCCTTCAAACTAGGGAGAAGTAAGCGTTGTAATTTGGGATGTGGTCTGGCGGGCCACCTCCTTTGGTCCATCCGGGCCCCGCCCACCAAGGAGGGGCTAATTCGAGACCACGCCCCTTCCCTGCTGCAGGGAAGGAGAACCAAAATGGAGGAGTTGGGATCAAGATAAAATTGAGTCAGCGCGACTAATCTCGCGAAGACCCAGGGCGGCTGTGTTCCGCACGCGTCCTCCCAGGCCCCACCGCTCCGCCATTTTCTTAGCTTTGCGCCTGCGCGCTTGCTCCCGCGAGCTCAGCGGTTGGGCTGTAGCTGGGGCGCGCCGGAGGGGAGGAGAAGGCATTGCCAGGCGCGCGCGCGTCGGGAGTGACGCGAAGGGAGCAGGCGAGTTGGGAGGACCGGGTGGGTAGAGTGGCACAGCCAGGGTGTTTGGTGGGCGGTACGTAAAGCCGCTCTGCGTACGAGGGCGCCCATCTCGCTGGTCAGCTGGATCCTAGGAACAGATCCGGGGCAGAGGGAAGAGAGCGCCGGGTCAGGGGCCGCAACCGCCGCTCCCGCGGAGTCCGCCCGCCAGCCCGCCAGCTCTCGCGGGCCTGCCTGTCAGGGTAAGCGGGCCCGCGCCGACCGGAGAGGAACGGGCGGCCAGAGGGTGTGGGGGGGCCCTCTGGGCCTGTGGGAGGAAGGAGAACGGGGCGTGATGAGAGGCAGGGTGAGCGAGACCTGAAGAGGCCCATGGGACAGTAGTAATGTAAACAGCGTCTTCCGCAGGGCAATAATACTCCAGGGACGTGTGCCAGGACTTTACAAAGCACCTGAAATAGGCTCCTCCACTGCAGTCTGCCGAGCTGTATGCAGTTGTTAAAGCCATTTTACGGGGTAGGCAGACTGAGGCGTGCCGGAGGCTAAGTGATTCATGCAGAGCCCCGTGGCTAGTCGGTGGTGTGGCTTCGAACTTAGGTCTGCCTGCTCCTACGCTAGGGCCTGCAATTTGAATTCCTTTGCACGAAAAGCGGGGAGGGCTGAGGAGGAGGAGGGGAGGGAGGAGTGTGAAGTGGGTGGGTCGTCCAGAACCGGAGGCGAATAGTGACGGCCGTTGTGTAGAAGAAAGGACCGAGTTTGGACCCTGCAGGCTGCCCCCCCTCCCCTCCCCCTTGGTTCCTGTGGCCCCGCCACCTTCCCGGCCGTGCTATGGCTTTATGAGCCGGAGCTGTGGCTCCGGAGGAGCCGACGCTCAGGCCTGGCCGCCGCGGGTGGTGGTACCGAGGTTCAGTTCAGGGTAGTGTCTTCTGACTCTTTGGGGGGAAGGCCGAGGAGGGCGGCGGCGGCGGCGACCACCGACCGTGGGCGTTTATGGAGAGGACCCTCTTCCAAGTGGCTGCCATCTCTCCTAACGTGCCTCTGCTTCCTTTTCCATCGCGGGCAAAGGCCGCCAAGCCTTTGTTCAGCCTCTAGCAGGGGGGATGTGATGTTTATTGGTGTTTTTTTTTTTGCACACTTCGTCTTAAAACCAGAAAAACCAAACGTTCTTTTCCCAAGCTGGCGCTGGATTGCTTGCGGAGAAAGCTTTCAGGTGGCTGTATCATTAGTTGCTCTTCAGAGCTTTCCTGGGTAAACAAGCTTTGTTTTGGAGTTGTCTTACTCTATAGGTCGTCAGGAACGACCTGAACAGATTGTACTACAGATCAGCACAGGGCAGGGACCTCAGTAATTCTGTGTGTGTGTGTGTGTGTGTGTGTGTGTAAGAGAGAAAGAGAGGGACCTTTTGTTCTTGTACAATCTAGTGCTGGGAAACAACAGGTATCAATTAGTGCTTGTCCTTGCTTTCTTAGGGAGTGGAGTAGCTCATGTGGAGTCATTTTAAAGTCAGCCTATTGCATGCGATCAAATTCATCCTTAAAAATTGCTTAGGAAGTTGCATTTATGGAGATGGCAGGCCCGTTTCTCAGTAAATCCAGCAGACTCAGTTTTTCCTTCAGCTTTGAAACTCGTTACTCTTTCTTTGGTCCTAAACCAGATAAAGTACTTAGGTTACCTTTAGGGACTGTGTTGCACAAATAGATACTTGAAGAACCTAGTCATTGTGCACTATGAAGCGTACTCTGTGAGAGGCACGTACTGAGAGGCTTAAAAGGAGGAAGACTAACCGAGGGGAATATTATGTCTGTGGTTCCCATCTTAGGCTCATTCAGGAGCAAGTCCTCACTGAATGGAAAGTGGCAAGCAGAATTGCTGGCACTGTTTATTATTATTATTATTATTATTATTATTATTTCTCTTTTTGGCTAGCATACCCAGTTATTTATACTAAGGTGAATGTGCATAATATGAATCCTCTTCAGTTTTTTAAAAAATATATTTTTATTGATGTCAGAGAGGAAGGGAGAGGGAGAGAGAGATAGAAACATCAATGATGAGAATCATTGATCAGCTGCCTCCTGCATGCCCCACATTGGGGATCGATCCCACAACCCGGGCGTGTGCCCTTGGCTGAATTTGAACCTGGGACCCTTCAGTCCACAGGCTGATGCTCTAACCACTGAGCAAAATCGGCTAGGGCTGATTCCTCTTCAATTTTTGAGTGGCACTACATTTAGGGGCTTACAAGCTATTTCCCAAGTTTTTCTAGATGAAGGTTTGGTGCAAGAATTTCTTAACATATTTTTTTGTTAATAGTCTGCTTTTGTGTTCCCCATTTGTCAGATATGTATAACAATGTGGTTAGCTTATTTTATTTATTTAAAAATATATTTTATTGATTTTTTTACAGAGAGGAAGGGAGAGGGATAGAGAGTTAGAAACTTCGATGAGAGAGAAACATCGATCAGCTGCCTCCTGTGCACCTCCTACTGGAGATGTACCTGCAACCAAGGTACATGCCCTTGACTGGAATCGAACCTGGGACCTTTCAGTCTGCAGGCTGACGCTCTATCCACTGAGCCAAACCGATTAGGGCTGGTTAGCTTTTTTTAAAAAATTCTCTTGCAAATGAAGTCATGCTGCTGCCTTTTTTTTTTTTAAATCCTCACCCGAGGATGTGCTTTCATTAATTTTTAGAGAGAGTGGAAGGGAGAGAGAAAGAAAGAAACATCGATGTGAGAGAAACATTGAATGGTTGCCTTCAACTGGGGAACCAGCCCACAACCTAGTTATGTGCCCTAACTGGGAATCGAACCTGCAACCTTTAGGTGTATGGAACAACGCTCCAATCAACTGAGCCACTCAACCAGGGCATGATACTGCCTTTTTAAATTAATGTCTCTGAATTTCAGTTTCTTATTTATAAAATGCATAGGAAGACAGCATTATATAAAGTTGTGAGGAGTTTTCTCCATTGTTATTTTGAGACAGAACCCCACATTTAGTATCAATCATCTATACTTTGCATTATCTTCAAAAGATAAAGACTCATTTAAAAATCATAACCACAATTTAATGTAACCAAAAAAGGGGGGGTTGGGGGAACCCTCACAAGAACCTAAAACAGAAAAGTAAAACCAGCCAGTCATTGTTAAAACTTCTTAAGGTCTCAAAAATGTGAGAGCCCCCCCCCCCCCCCCCCCCCCCGCACAATGGTTTGTTTAAAACTGGATCCAACTAAGGCCTATACATTTTGATGGGTTGATAAGTCTCCTGAGAGTCTTTTACTATTAAAAAAATTTTTTTAGCCCTAGTCGGTTTGGCTCGGTGGATAGAGTATCGATCGACCTGCGGAGTGAAGGGTCCCAGGTTCAATTCCGGTCAAGGGCATGTACCTCAGTTGCAGGTTCCCCAGTCCTTGTCAGGTGTGTGTGCAGGAGGCAATACCTATTCGATGTGTCTCTCTCACATTGATGTTTCTCTCTGTCTCTTTTCCCTCCATTTTCTCTAAAAATCAATGGAAAAATATCCTTGGCCGAGGATTAAACAAACAAAAATTTTTTTCTAAAATTTATTCACTGATTTTAGAGAGTGGAAGGGAGAGAGAGAAACATGGATTTTTTTTTTAGTTTTTTTTCCCCCCAAGAAAAACGATTTTGAATATAATAATGTTACATGCAGTAAACCTTAATATTTCAAGAAAAATGGTTTTAAATATAATAATGTTACATGCAATAAACATTAATATTTCAAGAATAAAAGGATTTTAAGTATAATAATATTACCAAAACTGTACTAACATAGTATGATATCACAAAAGTTGTAGGAAACATTAAAAATCTGCAAATAATAGGGTTACTTCTATTATATTCTAGAATATTTCCCCCCCCTCTGGCTCTGTTTTTGTTCATCAGTTTATGTTGTTCATTATATTTCCCAAATGTTGTGGCACTTATTTATGGATTCATTGGTTGCTTTTTTAAATATATTTTTATTGATTTCAGAGAGGAAGGGAGAGGGAGAGAGAGTTAGAAACATCAATGATGAGAGAATCACTGATTGGCTGCCTCCTGCAGGCCCTCTACTGGGGATGAAGCCTGCAACCCGGGCATGTGCCCTGACAGGGAATTGAACCCTGACCTCCTGGTTTGTAGGTTGACGCTCAACCTCAGAGGTTGAACCACGCAGGCTGGGCATTGGTTACTTCTTGTATGTGCCCCCAGAGATTGAGCCTGCAATCTTGGCATATGGGGATGACGCTTAAACCAACTGAACTACCTGGCCAGGGCTATTCTCTTACTTTTATTTCTTGCAATTTGTTGAAGAAGTTGGATGGTTCTTTAGATTTCTACAGTGGTTCGTTCCTTCCTTCCTTCCTTCCTTCCTTCCTTCCTTCCTTCCTTTTTTTTTTTTTTTAAAATATATATTTTATTGATTTTTTACAGAGAGGAAGGGAGAGAGATAGAGAGTTAGAAACATCGATCAGCTGCCTCCTGCACACCTCCTACTGGGGATGTGCCCACAACCCAAGTACATGCCCTTGACCGGAATCGAACCTGGGACCTTTCAGTCCGCAGACCGACGCTCTATCCCCTGAGCCAAACCGGTTCTGGCTTTCCTTCCTTTTTAAAAAAAATATATTTCTATTGTAGAGAGGAAGGGAGAGGAAGAGATAGAAACATCAATGATGAGAGAGAATCATCGATCAGCTGCTTCCTGCATGCCCCACACTGGGGATCGAGCCCGCAATCTGGGCATATGCCCTGACTGGGAATCGAACCATGACCTCCTGGTTCATAGGTTGATGCTCTAGGTCGATGCTCAACCACTGAGCCATGCCGGCTGGGCTCCACAGTGGTTTCTGTATTTTGCTGATTGTATTTCTTTTTCTTTTAAACATCGATTTATTGTTGCCCTTATGCATTCATTGGCTGACTCTTGTATGTACCCTGACTATCAAACCATAACCTTGGCATATTGGGATGGCACTCCAACCAACTCAGCCACCCAGCCAGGGTGCTGATTGAACTTCTGTGGTCCTATTTAACTTGTTCCTTTGTCCCCTATAATTCCTGTAAATTGATAGTTAAATCTAGAGGTGTGGTCAGATTCAAATTAGATCCCCCCCCCCCCCCGCAAAACGACAGTCATGTGCAGCATGATATTTTGGTCAACGATAGATTGATGTACTATGGTGGTCCTATCTATAATAATAAAAGCATAATATGCTAATTAGACCGCACATCCTTCCGGACGACCTTCTGGACGAAGCCAGGGCTATGAGGGAAGCCCGGGTCCCGGTGCCAGAGGAAAGCTGGTGCCAGCAGCTGGTGGAAGGAAGGCCTACTCTTCCATGAATTTTGTGCATTGGGCCTCTAGTAAGATTATAAGTGAGCTGAAAAATTTCTACTGCCTAGTGATATCATGGCTATCCTTACATTTAAGTGAAACACATTATTAATGTCTTTGAAGTGATACTGGTGTAAATCTACTGCACTGTCAATCATATAAAAGTGTAGCATATAGCCCTGCCCATGGGGGCTCAGTTGGTTGGTGCATTGTCCCGCACACCAACAGGTTGCAGGTTTGATTCCTGGTCAGGGCACATACCTAGGTTTTGGGTTCTAGGGGCGCATATGGGAGGCAACTAATTGATGTTTCTCTCTCACATTGATGTGTCTGTCTGTCTGTCTCATATAATAAAAACATATCCTTGGGTGAAGATTAAAAACGTATGGCATACAATTATATGCAGTACATAATACTTTACAATTATAATAAGTGACCATATTACTGGTTTATGTACTTACTTTTTGTGTTATTTTAGAGCAGTGATGGCGAACCTTTTGAGCTCAGCGTGTCAGCATTTTGAAAAACCCTAACTTAACTCTGGTGCCGTGTTACATATAAAAATTTGTTGATATTGCAACCATAGTAAAACAATGATTTATATTTTTGATATTTATTTTATATATTTAAATGCCATTTAACAAAGAAAAATCAACCAAAAAAATGAGTTCGCGTGTCACCTGACACGCGTGTCATGGGTTCGTCATCACTGTTTTAGAGGTTATTCTTTCTACTTACAAAAAAAGTTTGCTGTACAATAATATATCATGTTACACCTGCAACAGTCTCATACATCTGGTGCTTACTGAATCTCTTAATTGCATTCTTTTCTCTTGTGCTTGATTTATCTTGTGTTGTTTTGTACAATAACATTGCACAGGTTTGTAGCCTGGGAGCAATAGGGTATATATTATGTAGCGAAGTGTGAAGTGGGCCATGTGCCATCTAGGTTTGTGTTCGTGCACTCTACGATTTTTTTTTTTCTTGATTTTTTAAAGAGAGGAAGGAAGAGGGACAGAGAGCCAGAAACATCGATGAGAGAGAAACATTGATCAGCTGCCTCCTGCACACTCCCTACTGGGTATGTGCCTGCAACCAAGGTACATGCCCTTGACCGGAATCGAACCCGGGACCCTTGAGTCCTCAGGCTGACACTCTATCCACCGAGCCAAACTGGTCAGGGCTACAATGTTTTTTTTTAAGTGTGTGTGTGTGTGTGTGTTTTACTCCTCACCTGAGGATATTTTTCCATTGATTTTTAGGGAGAGTGGAAGAGAGAGGGAAAAACAAAGAGAAACATTGATGTGAGAGAAACACATTGATTGGTTGCTCCTATATGCGCCCCAACCAGGACCAGGACCGGGGAGGAGCCTGCAACCAAAGTACGTGCCCCTTACCGGAATCGAACCCTGGACCTTTGGTCCGCAGGCCGACGCTCTATCCACTGAGCCAAACCAGCTAGGGCTGCATATATATTTTTACTGACTTCAGAGAGGAAGGGAGAGGGAGAGAGAGATAGAAACATCAATAATGAGAGAGAATCATTGATTGGCTGCCTCCTGCACGCCCCCCACTGGGGATCGAGCCCGCAACCCAGGCATGTGCCCTGACCAGGAATGGAACCGTGATCTCCTGGTTCATAAGTCAACACTCAGCCAACTGAGCAATACAGCTGGGCTGTGATGTTTGCACAAGAATGAAATTATGTAATGATGCATTTATTAGACGTAGTCTCTCCTTAAATGGTGTGTGACTATTTCATAGTAGTGATGTGTTTTGTCAAGAGGCACATGATATCTTGTTGCTTTTTGTGATAACAGCCATTGTGATTATTTTAACAAGTTTCAAAGCTGAAGTATAATTTACATGTTATAAAATTTGCCCATTGTAATGTATAGTTTAATAATTTTTGGAAAATTTACTGAGTTCTGCAATCATTGTAATTGAGTTGGGAGCATTTCCATCACCTCAGGAAGATACCTCATGCCCATTTCTCGTTAAACTCCTATCCCCATCCCACTACTGTAGCCTACTTTTCTGTCTTTATTGATTTGCCTTTTGTGCTTATTCCATGTAAATGCCATTATGATTATTCATTAGGAGTCACACAATAATGATGTTCTTTCCTTTCATTTTATATTCCCTTGTTAGCTGGATAACTTTTTTTTTTAAAATATATATTTTATTGATTTTTTACAGAGAAGAAGGGAGAGGGATAGAGAGTTAGAAACATCGATGAGAGAGAAACATCGATCAGCTGCCTCCTGCACACTCCCTATTGGGGATGTGCCCGCAACCAAGGTACATGCCCTTTACCGGAATCGAACCTGGGACCCTTGGGTCCGCAGGCCGACGCTCTATCCACTGAGCCAAACCGGTCAGGGCTGGATAACTTTTCTGAAGAGAAACCCTCAGCTATGTGATTGCTTCGAGGTACAGTTTATATCAGAAAGACAAGATACAATTTTAAAAATAAGTTGATTCACTACCATTCTCCACTGATGACCAATTAAGTTTTTCTTAGTTCATTATAAACTAATGGATATAAACCTCTCTGAGAAGTTTTAATGCACTGTAGTAATTATTCATAATGATGTTCATACTGTCCTTGACTAGAGGGAGCCTCTTCAGATTGTTTCTTGAGTTATTTTGATATAATTATAAGAGTTTCTTAGCTGGGGAGCCTGGTTCTAAGGTTTTAGTGTAAATACCTAATTATCCTCTTTTTAAGCTTGCTTTTTACTGCTTGGAGGCCAAAGGCATTTTTTCCCTTGGGTCTCTTGGTTGCTTTTGCTTTTATGGAAGTGATACTTCCTCTACAGTGATTTACGGTTGTGTTTCAAATGGCACCAAAAAGGAAGTGAATTGTTTCAGTTAGGAAAATAAGGAAGCTAAGTGGTATTGGTTTTACATTAATGGGCGTAGAAATGGTTTAAAGCCCTTTTGCTGGGGAAAACCGTAAGCATAGTTTAGAACAGTGATGGCGAACCTATGACACGCATGTCAGAGGTGACACGCGAACTCATTTTTTTGGTTGATTTTTCTTTGTTAAATGGCATTTAAATATATAAAATAAATATCAAAAATATAAATCTTTGTTTTACTATGGTTGCAAATATCAACAAATTTCTATATGTGACACGGCACCAGAGTTAAGTTAGGGTTTTTCAAAATGCTGACACGCCAAGCTCAAAAGGTTTGCCATCACTGGTTTAGAACCTAAAATTCTGAGTCCTGACATTTTCTTAATTATGTTTAGACTAGTGGCCCAGTGCACGAATTCGTGCACATTGAAAGGAAATTAATTAGAAGAAATATTTTAATATCGCTATTTTCCCTTTCTCATAATAGAAGTGTCAACCAAATTCACGATCAACAATGACAGATTGAGACACGTGTGCAACTGGCATCAGCGAGTGCTTTATGTGTATTGCATATGTGCGAGTCAACTTAGCCTTTTATATATATAGAATAAACTTGCTTAATTAGACCTGCTTTCTGATGCAACTAAACTTTTTCCAGCCCATTGAGGCACCCCAACTTCTCTTTCAGGTAATTGTCAACAACACAGCAGTAAATATCAACACAAAGCAGATTATTATTGTAGGTCACGCAGGGAGAACAAAGGGTAAAATATATATATATTTTTTAAAATATATTTTATTGAATTTTTTGCAGAGAGGAAGGGAGAGAGATAGAGAGTTAGAAACATCGATGAGAGAGAAACATCGATCAGCTGCCTCCTGCACATCTCCCACTGGGGATGTGCCCGCAACCAAGGTACATGCCCTTGACCGGAATCGAACCAGGGACCTTTCAGTCCGCAGGCGGACGCTCTATCCACTGAGCCAAACCGGTTTTGGCAAGGGTAAAATATTTAACTGCAGCAGTGTTTGACTATATTCTGCACAGTGAGAAAACTTGAAGTCATTTTCATGGTCTACCATTTCTTACTTCTTTTCAGTTGGGTTATGTTTCTAAACATTCTAAATCTCTGTTTTCTGGCTAATGAAAATAGGATTCCACTGAGTGTCCTGTCTACCTACTTCAGGACTTCTGTGAGGATCAAATGAGATGAGGCATGGGAAAATGCTTCACAGACATTTGGTTAAAGTGTGAAATGTTTCCACCTGGCTATAAAGCAATTTGTGTTCCTGGGCTGAAGAAACTCCAAGGAGGCTAGTCGCTAGGGCAGTGATGGCGAACCTATGACACGCGTGTCAGAGGTGACACGCGAACTCATTTTTTTGGTTGATTTTTCTTTGTTAAATGGCATTTAAATATATAAAATAAATATTAAAAATATAAGTCTTTGTTTTACTATGGTTGCAAATATCAACAAATTTCTATATGTGACACGGTACCAGAGTTAAGTTAGGGTTTTTCAAAATGCTGACACGCCGAGCTCAAAAGGTTCACCATCACTGTGCTAGGGAGAGGAAGCCAGGTGCTCACAGCAACCGTTTCCAGACTGGGCTGGGCTGTGGGCTGCGATTTGGTGGGGTGTCGCTCCGGGATGGTGGCAGGGCCTGTGTCCCACTTGGGGGAAGCCAAGTGTTGCTTTGTCAGCACAAGGTCTGCAGTGCCATTTCTTTTTTTTTTTTTTTAATTGTTTTATTGCTTAAAGTATTACAAAGAGTATTATACGTCTCCTTTTTTTTTCTCCCCTTGACCCTCCCCTAGCCTCCCATGCCCCCCAGTGTCTTGTGTCCATTGGTTATGCTCATATGCATGCATGCAAGTCCTTTGGTTGATCTCTTACCCCCGCTCCCACCCCCCAGCCCTCCCCAGCTTCCCGCTGTAGTTTGACAGTCTGTTCGATGTTGCTCTGCCTCTGTATCTATTTTTGCTCATCAGTTTATAATGGTCTTAATTATCCATAAATGAGTGAGATCATGTGGTATTTTTTAAAATTGTTTTATTGCTTAAAGTATTACAAAGAATATTACATATGTCTCCTTTTTTCCCCGCCCTTGACAATCCCCTGGCCTCCCCTACCCCCCAGTGTCTTATGTCCATTGGTTATGCTTATATGCATGCATACAAGTCCTTCGGTTGATCTCTTACCCTCCCCTCCTGCCCCCAACCCTACCCGGCCTTCCCGCTGTAGTTTGACAGTCTGTTCGAGGCTGCTCTGCCTCTGTATCTATTTTTGCTCATCAGTTTATAATGGTCTTTATTATCCATAAGTGAATGAGATCATGTGGTATTTTTCTTTCATTGACTGGCTTATTTCACTTAGCATAATGCTCTCCAGTGCCATTTCTTTGTAAATGGCCAGTGTGCATCATGGCAGCTCCTGCATTGAGCATCTGCCCCCGGTGGTCAGTGCGCATCATAGTGACCAGTCGGACGGTTGGAGGGACACTTAGCATATTAATCTTTTATATATATGTATATCTCCTATCTAATAAAAGAGAAACATGGTAATTAGCCGTACCTCCGCTACCTTTCCCATTGGCTAATCAGGGCGATATGCAAATTAACTGCCAGCCAAGATGGCGGCCGGCAGCCAGGCAGCTTGAAGCTAACAGGAGGCTTGCTTGCTTCAGTGACGGAGGAAGCCAAGGTTCCCCGCCTGCCTTGCCGGCCTCTGAGCTTGCAGTTTGAAACATTGTTACAGGCCTCTGAGCTTGCAGTTTGAAACATTGTTATAAATATAGAAGCTAAACAAAACCCCTGAAACCAGCTTTCAGCCAGCCGAGATCTCAGAGCTGGAGTTGAAACAGTGTATCGATTATAGAACCCAAACAAACCAGATACCTGCTTTCAGCAGCTGAGGCCTAAGAGTTGGAGCCAAGCCTCAGAGCTAAAGCTGGCCCAGAATAGAAAAAGAAAAAAGAAAAAAAGGAGCGGTTGGGAGCTTCAGTCACCCGCCAGCCTGAAAACGGCCCTCAGCCCCTCACCCAGACTGGCCAGGCACCCCAGTGGGAATCCCCATCCTGAAGGGGGTGTGACCAGCTGCAAACAGCCATCATCCCCTCATCCAGGCTGGCCAGGCACCCCAGTGGGGACCCCCACCCTGATCCAGGACACCCTTCAGGGCAAACCAGCCGGCCCCCACCCGTGCACCAGGCCTCTATCCTATATAGTAAAAGGGTAATATGCCTCCCAGCACCGGGATCAGCGGAGCCGAGAGGCCTCTCGGCTCCGGGATCAGCGTGACAGGGGGCAGCGCCCAAAACCCCTGATCGCCCTGCGGCTCTGTGTTTGACAGGGTGCGGCGCCCCAACCCCCTGATCGGCCCTGCTCTGTGTGTGACAGGGTGCGGTGCCCCAACCGCCCCCCACGAGCCCTGCTCTGTGTGTGACGGGGTAGAGCCATAACCTCCCCATCGGCCCTGCCCTGAGTGTGACAGTGGCGGCGCCCCAACCCCCTAATCGGCCCTGCTCTGTGGGTGATAGAGGGCGGCGCCCCAACCGCCCCCCACGGGCCCTGCTCTGTGTGTGACAGGGTAGAGCCATAACCTCCCCATAGGCCCTGCCCTGAGTGTGACAGGGTGCGGGCGCCCCAACCCCTGATCCGCCCTGCTCTGTGTGTGACAGGGGGCAGTGCCCAACTCTTCTATCGGCCCTACTCTGTGAGTGACACGGGGGGAGCTCCTCAACCTCCTGATCGGCCTGCTCTGTGCATGACAGGGGGAGCTCCCCAACCCCCTGATCGACCCTGCTCTGTGCGTGACAGGGTACGGAGCCCCAACCCCCTGATTGGCCCTGCTCTGTGCGTGACGGGGTGGCGCCGCAACCTCCCATCGACCCTGCCTTGAGTATGACAGGGGGCGGTGCCCCAACCCCCCAATCGGCCCTACCCTGAGCGTGACTGAGGGTGGCATCGCAACCTCCCAATCTGCCCTGCTCTGTGCGTGACAGGGGGTGGCGCCCCAACTCCCCAATCAGCTCTGCTCTGAGCCCGACCAGGGGCTGCACCTAGGGATTGGGCCTGCCCTCTGCCACCTGGGAGCGGGCCTAAGCCAGCAGGTCGTTATCTCCCGAGGGGTCCCAGACTGCGAGAGGGCACAGGCCGGGCTGAGGGACCCCGCCTCCCCCCCGAGTGCACAAATTTTTGTGCACCGGGCCTCTATATATATATATATATATGTAGAGAGAGAGAGAGAGATCCACATTCAGTCTGAACTTCTGCCCTTTTCTGATGTTCTTTATTTGTTCATTTGCAAACCTTTCATTCATGCCCATTGTGTACAGAATGAAAATGAGAAGAATGGATTCTGCCTTTAAGGAGTGTCCACCTATATTTGTTATGTAGATACCACAGTCTACTTCAATTTCAGAATATTTATGGAAAGTCTGCTATGATTTTAGAGAAACACCTCAAAGTGTAGTGTGCCTTAAAAATATGGAATCTTTGAGGGTTACTGACAAACCAACAGATTAATTTCTTAAAAGTTTCTTGGAGAAATGATGACACTTGAGAATGTCAGTTTTGTTTTCCAGATTCTTACTGTAATTTGAAAGTAGAAAGCAGAGATTTTCCTTGATCTGTCCTTTGGAAGACAGTCATGTGCATTTTACTATTTCTAGGAATTTCATTGTATATTCAGGGAGAAATTCCTAGAAACTAAAATGCACGTGACCGTCTTATATTGAGGATCCATGTGGTGGGGTTGCCTTTTAAGTAAATGCTTATATGATAACTTCCTTAGTCTTTTTATAACTAAGCATCTTACGTTGCATCGTTTGCTAAAATTAACAGCATACTCTGAGGCTGAACCATTTGGAGTTTTATCTTGCAGAATACTGTCCCCTCCCCAGTTTCCTCCCAGAATATACTCCATTCTGGTTTTGGTAGAATTCATACCTGCTATCTTCTCTATCTTGATTGTTGAATTGCTGCTTGGCTTCTTTTTTAAAATATATATTTTATTGTTTTTTTTACAGAGAGGAAGGGAGAGGGATAGAGAGAAACATCGATGAGAGAGAAACATTGATCAGCTGCCTCCTGCACACTCCCTACTGAGGATGTGCCCGCAACCAAGGTACATGCTCTTGACCGGAATTGAACCTGGGACCCTTCAGTCTGCAGGCCGACTCTCTATCCACTGAGCCAAACCGGTCAGGGCACTGCTTCGCTTCTTTAAAATATTATGTGTTTAAAAGTAGACATTAATAACTCAAATTCACATTTTTCTTGTGATTGTTAAGGTTGAAATTAGCAAGTATTTTACAACTTAAATCACCATTTGCACAAATCTGAAGAGGCACTATAGCCTAGGTGTGGCTCAGTGGTTGAGCATCCACCTATGAACCAAGAGGTCACTGTTGGATTCCTGGTGAGGGCACATGCCCAGGTTGTGGGCTCGATTCCCAGTAGGGGGTGTGCAGGAGGCAGCCGATCAACGATTCTCTCTCATCGATGTTTCCCTTTCCCTTCTCTGAAATCAATAAAAAAAATAAAGAGGCACTATATTAAGTTAGTTAATTGCTTCTACTTCTATTTGACTTTCAAATTGTAGGGGAAAAGAATTTCCCTGTTTTGGGGGGAAGGGAGAGAGTCCCAGACCCATATTCATCATATAAGCGTAAAGACTTTAAGTGTGAGAATTTAGGTCCACATTCTTTCAGGCTTTCAAAGCATCCAGGTACATTTAAACTGGCTAAAGTGATTTCTTTAGAAAAGTTCCCATTATGTGATCTCTGAGCAAAGTGCTGTGAAAGTTACAGATAAGGGCATTTTTATGGTCACGGGACTATTTCAGTCTGTAGGTGTTGTAGAGAGAGCTGAAAGCTGGTGTAGGGTAGTGATTTTTATTCCCCTTTTATTTAAAGGAAGTGTGGGCAAAAGTTTCTTCAGGTTTCTTAATTTTAGTTTCTTTAGGTTAAAGAAATACGTGTGTGTGTGTGTGTGTGTGTGTGTGTGTGTGTGTGTGGTAAATAATATGACAGTCTCAATGTTTTAGCTTAAACTGGTAAGTGATGATAAATTATTGTTTTGATGCCTTTGTTTTTTTGACATCTTAAGCCATTGTGTAAATTTATGTGATTGCGCAATGTGTTTTTGAATTTAGGTCAGATCAACCATTGGCTTGCCCTCTGTCATAGTCAGCTGAAAGTGACTTCTCAAGTTTCTTCAGGATGCCCGCAGCACTTGTGGAGAATAGCCAGGTTATCTGTGAAGTCTGGGCCAGCAATCTAGAAGAAGAGATGAGGAAGATTCGAGAAATTGTGCTCAGTTACAGTTATATTGCCATGGTAAAGAGCTCTACTCTACGTTTTTTGACTCAACTCTGGTATGGATTTAGGGAGTATTTAATTAGAGATTTTGAAATAATTGATCACACTGAAGTGGTGGCATATTAAACATGATAGAAGTTTATATTGCTTTTATGAAACAGCAAGGGTAGCCAATGTGTCTGAGAAGGATGTAACCTCTAATGCCTTGATGTTTTGTAATGTTACTTTGTGTTTGAAAGTCTTTAAAGCCATAGGGCATATCTGTCTCACAGATATGGTACATTTGTATAGTATTTAAAACAATTTTAAAAAATTGTCAGCATTTAAAAATCAAGGGACCTACTTAAATTCCAGATTTTTTCCATCTCTAGAAAAATTGGAAAGATCTGGCAGTATAGGGGCCACATTCCTGCCTGACGTTGAGTGGCTGACTAGGGACATGTGTGTATCATGGTGATATCCAGGGCCTCTTTTAGAGGAGGCATGGAAGCTGCCGCAACTCCTAACCATTTTCATACCCAGTTTTGCTTTACTCCTTTTTTTCTGATTGGCATTTTCACTTCTCTATTTCTATATTTTTATTTCTATATTGTTCTGAACTTAGAATGTTCTTAATTGCCTATATATCTACCTATAGTTTATCACCTACTTCTATTAATGTCCTGCTAGGATCTCCAAGTTGTTGTGTAAAGCTTTGTGATTTTCGTGCTTCTGTAGATGTCAACAAGATCAGTATTTTAAGATAGATTTTTTTTTTTTGCTCAATCTTGGGGCTTGTCACATAACTTTTATAAATTGAGGTAAAAATATTGTTTATGAATGATCAATTCAGTATCCACTATTTTGTGAAACCTTATGTGGTTTTTTTTTCCAGGACACAGAATTTCCAGGTGTTGTGGTGCGACCAATTGGTGAATTTCGTAGTTCCATAGATTACCAGTATCAGCTTTTGCGGTGCAATGTTGACCTTTTAAAAATTATCCAGCTGGGCCTTACATTCACGAATGAGAAGGGAGAATACCCTTCTGGAATCAACACTTGGCAGTTCAACTTCAAATTCAACCTTACGTAAGTGTCTGAGATACTTCTTAGGTCTGCAACATTTGTGCAGATTGTAATTTCTAATTGAATTTATTTTTTATTAAAAAATATATTTTTTTATTGATTACAGAGAGGAAGGGAGAGGGAGAGAACGATAGAAACATCAATGATGAGAGAGAATCATTGATTGGCTACCTCCTGCAAGCCCCCTACTGGGGATCAAGCCCACAACCTAGGCATGTGCCCTTGACTGGGAATCAAACCAGGGACCTTTCAGTCTGCAGGCCGACGCTCTATCCACTGAGCCAAACCAGCTAGGGCTCTAATTGAATTTATTAATTTTAAGTTTTATTTCCACCAAACCCAGGTAAGGGTTGGACAGAGCAGTCAAGCAGAGGATGAAATAAATAATCTCAAAGTAAAGTCCCCCTTAAAACTCTCACAAGTCAACAATAAAAAGACAAATAGTCCAATTAGAAATGGGCAAAATATCTGAATAGACATTTCTCCAATGAAGATATACAAACCTATCTATCTTCTATATATATAAAAGGCTAATATGTAAAGTGTCCCTTTGGGAGTTTGACCGGGAGTTCGATCGCTTGCTATGACATGTGCTGACCACCAAGGGGCGGCGGGGAATGAAGAAAGGCCCTGGCCAACAGCTGGAAGGCTCTGATTGGCCCTGATCGCTGGCCAGGCCTAGGGACCCTACCCATGCACAAATTTTGTGCACCGGGCCTCTGGTGGTTAATAAGCCCATGACAAGTTGCTCATAATTGTGTCATTAGAGAAAGGCAAATCAAAACCACAGTGAGATACCACTTTATACCCCTAGATGGCTATAATAAAAAGACATAAATGTTGGGGAGGATGTGGAGAAATTAGAATATTCATACATTGTTAGGGGAAATGTAAAATGGCATAGCCTCTTTGGAAAACAGTCCAATTAGAAAGGCTGTTTCTCAAAAGGTTAAACAGAGTGTTACTATATGACCCAGCAATTCTACTCATAGGCATATGTCCAGGAGATTAGAAAACATATCCATGCAAAACCTTGTAGTGAATGTTTATAGCAGCATTATTCATGAAGGCCCAAAAGTTGAAGCAATCCAAATATCTGTGAACTGACAAATGGATAAATTAAACAGTATATCCATGGAATTGAATGTTATGGAGCAGTAAAAAGGAATAAAGTACAGATATATACTATACATGGATGAACTTTGAAAGCATGCTTAGAGGAAGGAGCCAGGCACAAAAGCCCACATATATGATTCTGTTTATTTGAGATGTCCAAGATAGGCACATCTAGAATAAATTAGTGGTTCTAGAGCAGGGAATGGGGAGATTATGGGATAATGGGGAGTGATTGCTTAATGAGACAGGGTTTCCTTTTGAGGTGATGAAATGGTTTATAATTGGTGGTGATGATTGCAAATCTGTGCTTTGCGAAAAACGATTGAATTGTGTCCTTTAAATGAGTGAATTGTGTAGTATGGGAATTATCCTATATAATAAAAGGTTAATATGCAAATTGACTGAACAGCGGAACACTGGGCGCTTGACACTCACTGACCACCAGGGGGCAGATGCTCAACGCAGGAGCTGCCCCCTGGTAGTCAGTGCGCTCCCACAGGGGGAGCTCCAATCAGCCAGAAGCCTGGCTCATGGCTGGCGAGCATAGCAGCAGAGGCAGGAGCCTCTCATGCCTCTGCAGCAGTCGGACATCCCCCGAGGGCTCTGGGACTGCGAGAGGGTCTAGGCCAGTGATGGCGAACCTATGACACGTGTGTCAGAGGTGACACGCGAACTCATTTTTTTGGTTGATTTTTCTTTGTTAAATGGCATTTAAATATATAAAATAAATATAAAAAATATAAATCTTTGTTTTACTATGGTTGCAAATATCAACAAATTTCTATATGTAACACGGCACCAGAGTTAAGTTAGGGTTTTTCAAAATGCTGACACGCCGAGCTCAAAAGGTTCGCCATCATTGGTCTAGGCCAATGGTCCACAAACCGCAGCTCGCGAGCCACATGCGGCTCTTTGGCCCCTTGAGTGTGGCTCTTCTACAAAATACCACATGAGGGCGCGCACGTACAGTGCGATTGAAACTTCGTGGCCCATGCGCAGAAGTCAGTTTTCGGCCTGGGCCAGTTATTGTCATGACTTAATTTTATGGATATTGTAAGGAATTTAATTTTATCAATAAATAATATCGTTATTAAGTATGATATCAAGTTTTATTCAACGTACCTATAGTTTAACTAAGACTTAAAACTTTAAGTAAAGTTTATTAAGTTAATTTTAGGGAACGTTGTGGAGTGAAAGAAGATGTAGTGTCGAGGATTGAGAAAGGTATGTTGAGATGGTTTGGACATATAGAGAGGATGAACGAAAGGAGATAGACGAAACAAGTATACAAGACTAGTGTGGATGGGAGAGTTGGAAGGGGTCGACCTCAGCGAATGTACCTCAATCAGATTGAGGATGTTTTTAGCAAAGGCCAGCTTAGGAGTACCCTAATTAAGTTAATAACAGTGTACCTACCTATATAGTTTAAGTTTAAAAAATTTGGCTCTCAAAAGAAATTTCAATCATTGCACTGTTGATATTTGGCTCTGTTGACTAATGAGTTTGCCGACCACTGGTCTAGGCTGAGTTGAGGGATGCCTGAGCTGAATTTCATGCACTGGGCCTCTAGTATCTCAATAAAGCTATTTAAAGTCAAGTCAGTTTCCCAGTTAAGAGATCAGTATTTGAATTTCTGCCATTTCTTTACTGGTTGACGTTGGGTCAGTTATTTTTCCTTTTGTAATTCAGTTTCCTTATCTGTAAAAGAGGGTTATTAGTATTTTTCATAATAAAAATAAGACATAGAGTGGGTGCTAATCAAAGGTAGTTGAAACAAGGCTATTTGGTAATGGGAAAATTTTGATGTAACTTAAAAAATGTGGTAAAAAATAAAATTTACTGTCTTTGCACTGTTGTGAAACAGACCTCCAGAACTTTCATTTTGCAAGCCTGAAACTGTATACCTATTAAATAACCATCCTTTTTTCCGTTCCCCTAGCTCTTGTTAACCACCATTCTACTTTCTGTTTAAGTGGGATCCTATAGTATCTATCCTATCTTATAAAGAGGTAATAATGCAAATTGACCATCATGCCAACACACAAGATAGCCACCCCCATGTGGACACAAGATGGCCAGCAGGGGGGGGGGGGCAGTTGGGAGGGACTAGGCCTGCAAGGGAGGGCAGTTGGCGATCAGGTCTGCAGGAGAGGGCAGTTAGGGGTGACCGGGCCAGCAGAGGAGGGAAGTTGGGGTGACCAGGCTTGCAGGGGAGGACAGTTGGGGGGGACCCAGGCCTGCAGGGGAGGGCAGTTAGGGGTGACCGGGCCAGCAGGGAAGGGCAGTTGGGAGTGACCAGGCCTGCAGGAGAGGGCAGTTGGGGGTGACCAGGCCAGCAGGGGAGGGCAGTTAGGGGCAATCGGGTTGGCAGGGGAGCAGTTAGGTGTCGATCAGACTGGCAGGGGAGTGGTTAGGAGGTGGTCAGGCTGCCAGGCAGAAGCAGTTATGGGCAATCAGGCATGCATGCATGCGAGCGGTTGGGAGCCAGCAGTCCTGGATTGTGAGAGGGATGTCCCACCGGGATCAGGCCTAAACGGGCTGTTGGACATTTCTCAAGGGGTCCCAGATCGGAGAGGGTGCAGGCTGGGCTGAGGGACACGCCCCCCCCTTCACGTGCACGAATTTCGTGCACCGGGCCTCTAGTTGTTTTATGAGTGGCTTATTTCACTTAGTATAGAGTCATCAAGGTTCATCCATGTTGTAGCATGTGGCAGGATTTCTTTCCTAAAACTGAATAATATTGCATTGTATGTACTAGTATATGCCACATTTTGTTTAGCCATTCACCTGTTGATGGACATTTGGGTTGTTTTCACCTCTTGACAATTGTAAATAGTACTGCTGTAAAGATAGATATGCAAATGTCTCTTCAAGACCCTGTTTGCAATTCTTTTTGATATATGCCCAGAAATGGGATTGCTGGATCATATGGTAATTGTCTTTTTCAGTTTTTGAGGGTGATGTAAATTTTAAGGGGCATATTGAGGGGACACTATCGTTTTGCTGATTGTTTGAGGTAGTGTTTCTGTATTTCTTATTAGGCCCCAGTAATTTTAATTTTTAAAACGTTTTTATTGATTTTTAGAGAGAGAGGAAGGGAGAGGGGTAGAGAGATGGAAACATCAATGAGAAGGGAACAACATCAATCGGCTGCCTCCTACACCCCCCTCCTGGGGATTGAGCCTGCAACCTGGGCATGTGCCCTGAACTGGGAATCGAACAGGCCACCTCTTGGTTCCTAGGTCAATGCTCAATTACTGAGCAACACGGGCTGGGCAGCCCAGCTCTTTTTTTTAATCCTCACCCGAGGATATATTTTCCATTGATTTTAGAGAGAGGAAGGGGGAAGAAGAGAAAGAGAAACATCTATGTGAGAGAAACATCGATTGGCTGCCTCCCATACATAATCCCTGGGATTGCACCTGCACCAGTAATTGATTCCATCACCTTTCAGTGTATGGGATGATGCTCCAACCAGCTGAGCCACACTGGCCACAGCTAGGCTCCAACACTGCTTTGTTTAACTAGGCACCAAGAGCATTTGATGGCTCAGGAATCATTTTTTGATTGTTATCCATGTGTTTTGACTTTCAAAGAATTATTTTAGGAGATAATCTGGATTGTTCCTTTAACTGCATTTTTCTAGTCCATTGCCAAAGCCTGTTATTTGTAACATAATGATAATATAATATGCAAAATAATATAATAACTTTATTGCAGGATTTGTATTTAAAATGTTTACATAAGGTAGAGCAAAAGATTGTAATTCAACACCAGTTTTAATTTAGTGAAAAAAATTAAAATTGTGGTGGTTTTCTTGCCAGTTATATCACCTAAATTTATGTGAAAAACAAAAGAAAGGAAAACAGTGAACTCTGATGGAAAATGAGTTATTTCCCTCCTTTTGTGTTATTCTAAATATTTTTGTGTTTAAGGGATATATCTTTACAGTGAAATATTATGCCAGCATTACAAAGACTGTGATATGTCTGAGTATTGATCTAGAAAGATGAACTGTGTTATAAAGGTGAAGGGATGGAGGCGTGTATGTGTAGGCAGAGAAAATAGTCTGCAAGGTTATATAAACCGAGTTGTTAATAGTTATTATTTCCATGGGGGAACATTATAAGAGTACTAGGGGCCCAGTGCACGAATTTGTGCACCTTGAAAGGAATTGTGGGCCACGAGGCTGAGGTGGGCACAGGGGCAGGTCTCGGCCCATCCTCTGTGCCCCCGCCTGGCCCCTCCCGCCATGGCCCCTGGTCCCCTGTCTGCCAGCAGCCCCGCTCCCGCCACCGTTCCCATGTGCTGACAGCACTGGCCCCGCTCACACCTCCTGGCGGCGTGGAGCGATTGGGGCCGGCGCCAGCAGCAGGTGCAAGCGGGGCCAGCACCGTCAGTGTGTGAGAGCATCATCTGCTGCCCCGATCATCCCTCAGGAGCAGGGGGAGGTAGAGAAGCCCTCAGGCGCGATCAGGGCTGGCGCTGGGTGCTGGCAGCGGGTGTGAGCGCCTAGCAGGACTGTGGCACACAGGAGCAAAGTATTTTCGGTAACCACCAGAGGCTCACCCCGATGACAGTGACTGGCACCCTGGTCTAGTGTCCCCGCTCACCTGCTCCACCATCCTGCCGCAGCCAATGCCCGCCATGTTCTGCACTCTGTTGCCTGCTGCTGACACCCGCCATGTTCCACGCGCACCCCCGGTGATCAGTGCACGTCGTAGCGACCAGTTGTTCCGTTGTTCCGCCGTTCGGTCTATTTGCATGTTAGGGTCTATATGTATATATATAAATTTTTTCCATTTTCTTCTATTTGAGATTTTTCTTTTAAAAATTGGAAAATGTGGATATTTTATAATTAGGACATTTTATGGGAAAAATCACATTTTGTATCTGTTAGAGATAAGATCATCTTCTTTTTATGCTTGCTGGAATACTGGAAAGAAGGAATTGTATTCTTAAATAATGAAAGATTTAAAGAAAACTTGTTGTATGATATGCTGTTACCCACTAGTACTTCTGTTACATTATCCATCAACTAAGACATGAACACCTTCTTTTTTAGAGAGGACATGTACTCTCAGGATTCCATAGATCTCCTTGCAAACTCAGGACTACAGTTTCAGAAGCACGAAGAGGAAGGGATTGACACACTGCACTTTGCGGAGCTGCTTATGACATCAGGGGTGGTTCTCTGTGACAATGTCAAATGGCTTTCATTTCACAGGTCAGCCCCAGAGAATGTGTAGCTCTCAGTTTGGGAGCAGGGAATTGAATTCTTACGCTCTCTTCTGTTGGTCACTAGCAGTTATGAAGTTGACATGGTAACTATTACTCATGTTTGTTTTTCAAAAAACAATTTGGAGCTCATATTGGTTTGTGTTACACAGTAATGGGCTCTATCATGTAGCTGCCAGTGGGTGTATTCCAAGTGGAAAGTAGTGGGTGGAGAGGATCGAAGCACTTGGTTGTTTATTCTTACTATTTTTAAAATATATTTTTATTGATTTCAGAGAGGAAGGGAGAAGGGGAGACAGAAACATCAATGGTGAGAGAGAATTATTGATTGGTTGTCTCCAGCATGCCCCCTACTGGGTTGAGCCCCCAACCCAAGCATGTGCCCTAACCAGGAATTGAACCAGCAACCTTTCCATCCCGTTCAGTTGCACGGGATGATGCCTAGGCAACTGAACCATACTGGCCAGGTCTATCGGTTGATTCTTGTATGTGCCCTGAATTGGGGATGGAACTAGCAATCCTGATGAATTGGGATGATGATCTAACCAACTTAGCTACCCAGCCACGGCCAGTACTTCTGAATTTTTGATGAATAAAACACACATTTATAAACCTTTGAGTTTTCTTCCATATTAGTTTGTGTTGTTTTTTAATGGAATGTTCAGATCACAGTACGGTAAACTACTTTGGAATACTGAAAGGTGGTAGCATCATAAATTTTGAGAAGTAAAGTTGTTGAATGCGGGGGCCTAATAACTGCTGCTTTTTCACTTAGTGCCTCCTCTTCTCCTTGCAGTGGCTATGACTTTGGCTACATGGTAAAGTTACTTACTGACTCTCGTTTGCCAGAAGAGGAACATGAATTCTTTCATATTCTGAACCTTTTCTTCCCATCCATTTATGATGTGAAATACCTGATGAAGAGTTGCAAAAATCTTAAGGTACAATATTTTTCTTAAAATAGTAACAACAGCAAAAAAAAGCAGACTTATCACCTTGCTTTGTTATTTGTTCAGCAGGCATTCTTGAGTACCTCCTAGATGCCAACATTGTACTAGACAGGTTGTATATATAGGTAATTGCCACAGGAATTTGTGTGGCATGAAGGGAGTCCTCTACTTCTCTCATAAGGCAGGCTTTCTTCACTTAAGGTCTATACCGGTTGGTAACAGGAGGTGTATGTGCAGTTTGTCAGGAATGGGGTCTATAGCATACCAGACTCCGATCAGAGGAGTTCTTAACCCAACACCAGCAGTTTTCAGCTGGTGTGCCGCAAAACCTGTAATACCTGACTATTTAGTTAAAGGCATTGACATTTTTTCCCTTAGACTATCAAATAAAAAAATGACAACAGCCAACACATAGCTGTCCGATGTGAATGCCCTGTCTTGAACCATAAATATATAGGTCATATAATAAGCGTTGAGTTTTATTGGTCACATCACATAATAAGGTTGTATCTGATTAACTCTTGGTACTTGATATCCTTACATACAGTTATAAACACTTGATTTTTGAAAAAGTCACTTTGGAACAAAAAGGGTCAGATCGACAAAAAAATAGTATGCCGCATAATTTTGGCAGTTAATTTGTGTGCCATGAAATGGAAAAGGTGGAAAGTTGCTTCCCTAGATAGTTTAAGAACTCACTACCCTAAATATATTATTGATATAAGAGGTTTGCTGTTGTGTATTAGATTGGCATTTACTACTTCTTTTTTTATTTCTTTTAAAATAATTTTTATTTATTGACCTTAGAGAGAAAGAAGGAAGAGAGAGCAAGAGAAAGAGAGAGAGACATTGATTTATTGTTCAACCCACCTAGGCATTTACTGGTTGCTTCCTATATGTGCCCTGACCGAGGATTGAACCTGAAACCCTGGTTTATTGGGACGATGCTCCAACCAACTGAGCTACCCAGCCAGGGCTGGCATTTACTATTTCTTAAACCTTGTTTTATAGCAGTTAATATTTTATGGAGCAAAGATCTGACAAAATTAATGATAAAGAGAAAAAAGGAGTGAAAAATGGAACATAACACAATGTATCATTTGGAGGGCTAGGGTAAGGCCTGTTAAGTAAATGGCCTGTTACATCACCAAAAGAAGTAAACTCAAGAATGGGCTTCATTGACTTTAGTAGGGGAGTGTTGGGTCTGTAATATTATCTTTGTTTTCCTTACATCTCCAGGGAGGTCTTCAGGAAGTTGCTGATCAGTTAGATTTGCAGAGAATTGGAAGGCAGCATCAGGCAGGCTCAGACTCACTGCTGACAGGAATGGCATTCTTCAGGATGAAAGAGGTAAGGCAAGGAGATGGATGACCTTTGTGCGCTGAGGTTTGTTGAAATTTATAGTGTCTATTGGAAGTTGATAACTACATTGAAAGCAGTTTTTTGTTTTTGTTTGTTATGATGTTCAGTATATTAAATATAGTTTGGAAAGCAAAGAAGCATTCTGAAATGGAGGCCACTCAGCATGCCCAAATCTAAAAGTATATTTGGTGTTCCTAGCAGCTCTAATTGTTATAATTATTTGTTTTTCTTCTAATTTCTATTATGTGAACACGTTTGGTAGACCACCCACTTATCCTACAGCTGACATCAAAATCAACAGCTCTAAGGTTAGGAACAAGACAAGGATGCCCACTCTTGCTACTTTTATTCAACATGGTATTGGTAGTTCTAGCTAGGACAGTTAGGCAAGAAAAATAAAAGGCATGTAGATCAAAAAAGAGGAAGTAAAACTCTATTTACAGACAACATGATATTATCTATGGAAAACTTAAAGATTTCACCAAAAAACTGTTAGAACTAATAAATTCAGTAAAGTTGCAGGATACTAGCCCTGGCAGGATAGCTCAGTTCATTAGAGCATCGTCCTGATACTTCAAGGTTGCAAGTTCAATCTTCGGATAGGGCACATACAAAAAGCAACCAATAAATGCATAAGCAAGTGGAACAACAAATCAATGTCCCTCCCTCCCTCCCTCCTTCCCTTCCTCTCTCTTCCAAAATCAATTTAAAAAAAAAGTTACAGGATGCAAAATCAATATACAGAATTCTATTGGGTTTCTTTACACTAATAATGAAATATAAAGAAATTAAAGAAAAAAAATCCCACTTATAATTGCATCACAAAGAATAAAATACCTTGGAATAAATTTAACCAAAGACCTGTACACTGAACACTATAAGACATTGATGAAAGAAATTGAAGATGACACAGATGAGTGGAAAAATAATCCGTGCTCATGGATTGGAAGAGTTAATATTGTTAAACTGTCCATACTACCCAAAGCAAAAATTCCAATGGCATTTTCCACAGAAATAGAGCAAACGATTCTAAAATTTACATGGAACCACAAAAAGATTCCAAATAGAGCAATCTTGAGAAAAAACAAAGCTGACAGCATCATTCTTCCTAATTTTGTCCCCCAAAGTACTTTTTGCAGTGTCTGGAGACATTTTGGTTGTCACAACCTGGGGGTTAGGCTTGAGGGGGCAGTGTGCTACTGGCCAGGGATGCTGCTACACATCCTACACTGGACAAGCCCCCCTGCACCCCAACAAAGTCATTCTGCCCAGTTGTGCCAGGGTTGAAATAAAGTCCTGTTATAAGTGGTTAATGTCCATTATCTCACTCGTTACAATATTACTGTTTTATAGATAGGGAACAGGGGCTTACGGAGAATTTAAGTGACTTTCCTAAGGTCACACAGGAAGTCAGTCTGTAGAGCCCAAGCTCCTAACCATTGCACTGCCTGCTAAAGAGAAGGGACGAAATGGGACATTTGTACTTAAACAGCAGCAGCAGCACAGGGATCCTAGTAGTAAAAGAACTCATGGAAAATAGGTCTGTTCACAAAGGAGCATGGAAAGGTTTGGAACCTTTCTGTATGGAATTAATTTCTAGTTGGTTACATTTTGAGGGCTCTAAGAGAGCCGGGAAGTGCTGATGTGGTAGTATTGAGACTTGGCATGATTCTTACCACGGGTTCTCTGTCCCATTCTGCAGTTGTTTTTTGAGGACAGTATTGATGATGCCAAGTATTGTGGGCGGCTCTATGGCCTGGGCACGGGAGTGGCCCAGAAGCAGAATGAGGATGTGGACTCTGCCCAGGAGAAGATGAGCATCCTGGCGATCATCAACAACATGCAGCAGTGATGGTGGCGAGGCTCCGCGGAGCGGGCCGGCCCCAGAATGGTGCTCACTGTGCTGACTGTATACTTACCTTCCTCCCCAAGAGAAACCGCTACTTTTGAGCAAGCTGTACTTACCATCTCCACTGCGCAGAAGGACTTCTGTTTTACTAAAGACAAAGAAGTCTTTTAGATCCAGAAGAGGGCAGTTTTCTCTGAATTTGTAAACAAGTCTTATGTATTCCTCATCCCTAGGCCTCTTTTCCAGTTGCCTCCTGCCACCAGCATCCATGGCTCATTTGACACCTTTTTAAATACCCAGGACGAGTGAGAAACAAACTAGTAAAATGTATATAACTCTTACCTGTTGTCATTCTTTTTCTTTTAAATTTGTTGCTAATCTCTGAGGATGAAGACTTCTGATTCTCAGCTGAGCTGAGGGCTTCCAGGAAAAGTAGAACAAAATGGTATTCTTAAGTGTGGGTGATAGGTGTTGAGTCTTTTCCTTTTTTTGACCCTTCTCCAGGACATTTGCTTTCCTCATGGAAATGAATTACATGCTCAGTGCTGAAATTTGAAGACCAGATAATAACTTACCTTAAAAAAAAAAATTCTACTGAACCTGTCTACTCTTTATTCATAAGGAACACCAGAGTGGGCATTAAGTTAACCACTTAAGTGTCTTTACATCCTATTGTGCCACTGAGATTTGCTGTCACATGTGCATCATTTGAAATCATTTTATGTTTTCATATAACAAAATCGCAGATTTGAGAAATTAGTTAAGATCAGATTTTTGAATCCTAAGTCTGTTGTGATTTCAGATGGGCATTTGTATTCCCCCACCTCTCTTCTCTGTTTTCCGCTTTTCCTTTTAGCAAACCTGAGAAGTTAGGGAGATGGATTAATGTGAGTACCAGAAATGTGAATCTTCAAAAAGTTTTAGTAGTTCATATAAACAGGGCAGTAAGGAATTTGTTTTACAGAGTTCTCGTGGAGTAATATCGCACAACTGGGGTAGAAAGCTCAGGACTGTGATTCCACCCCCCCCTCCCAAAACTAGTCATTTAAAAAGTACACTGTATTTTTTTTTTTTAAATGACAGTATGGACAATTTTGAAAACCCATTTGCAATGGTGGAAATGAAACTGGTAACTCACTGAAGTGGATGAATAGTCTTGCATTTTAAAAGCTTATAGAAAACTCAATTTGAAATGATTCAAAAATGTCAAGTATTATAAGCTGGTATTTAAGATGCTTGTAAATATATTTATGTTTTTAATTTTGTATAATAAAGATTTCTTTTTAACTACTGGCATGCAGGTTTGATCTTTTATAGCTATGAATTCCTGGCTCTAGAAATGGACATTTTAACGGTTGGTAACAGAGCATCTTGTCTATCCCCAAAGTCTTGCCTCCGTTTTCCACAAGTTGGCTCGCATACAGAAAGCTTCGCTTTGAAGGAAGCTTTTAATGAGCAGCCGTGTAAGTGGAACACTTCACACTCGTCGCTGATTATCTGGCCTTACTTGGAAACCAGTTTTAACTCTATTTCCTGGGACCACTCATTATATATGTGGTGAATTAGCTTGTTAGTGAAATTCTGGCAGAAAAGTCATGAATCAGTTCAGTTGTTGGGAAAGAGTGCGCCTCGTCAACCCCACCCAACTGTCTAATTTTTATGTTCTAGCAACTGGGATATTATGGAAACATCTGTTCCTGACATTGTTCAACTATTTAACCAAAGAAAAGAACAGACCTCAAAAGAATTCTCATTAGTTTAAAAATAAATAAATACAAGAACAAGGGTTTGTAATTAATTAGTTTGTAGGGTCCATTATGCATGATCCAAAAGTCAGAGTCCAATAATCCAAAACTTACATATACAAAATTAGGAAGGAATATGCATTTTTCTTAGAAGATCATCTGTGGCTTCAATCTAATTCTCCTGTGATCCAAAAAAGATTAAGAACTGAAACTAATTTCTTTCTGAGCTATTTTGATCACCATCAAAACTGAAGGGATAAGACTCATTTGAGTTATTTGTTCTTCTAACACTTTAGTAAATAATTTTAAACAAGCAATTACATGAAACAAAACCAAGTTTTTGACCTAGGATAGACTCAACATGATGGGTGAGGCTTGTTTCACTCACATTCAGTAGAAGTGTAGTTAGTAGTAGTAGAGTAGAAGGGGAGAAGAGCCCAAGTTAACAAAAAAAATTTAAAAATGATACCAATCGTCATGAATTACAGCAATTCTATCTCAAACAAGAACGACACTGTTTATGATCAGGGGAAGCATTTATAAAGGTAGCTTGTGTATAAGAACATAACACATGGACAATTAAAAGTTTCTCCTCTTTGGATGAAATCTACATAAGGCTTTAGAGATGACCAACAGTTACTCTTGCAGGTGTTCTAACAACTGCTGGCTTTTGATGATCCTTTAGTAGGAAACCACAACTGAATTCAAAGTCAGATTGTTTTTAAGGGTAGAGTTGATTCAAACTTGACCCTCGTTTTGTATTATTTGGATCACTGCAAAAACATCTAAGGATCAGAGCAAATGCCTGGCAGAGGTGAAAGGTGTCAAGACGTTTTGAATTTGATGCAATTTATTTTAAAGGTCCTTGAAAGTTCACGTGCAGAAGGTCTGGCAGTGTCTTTGGTAAACTTTAGTGCTGCCGTATTTCTGAAGCAGCTCTTGGGCCTGTTGCTGCATTTCCTGGGTCACGCTGCCAGGACACTGGGACCCGATGTGAAGCAGGACCAGGCAGCACTCCAGCACATCTGGGAAGGGCCAGGTCTGAAAGATGAGAGTGAAACAAGGAAGCATTTGCGAAAGAGCCACAAACACCTGCATAGAAGGCACCAGTAACTCAAAGTCTCAACTGACACTTCTCAGGCACAGCTGGGCCATTTCTCTCACGATGTTTTGTGAGAGAAGACAGGCAATGCCTTGTTCTTCATCAGTTACTCTAAGGAGAGATGATACTCAAAACTGGAATGTTTACTGGGACGTCCTTCTCCAACGAATACAATCTTCTAGAGCTCTACTCCAATTATTTAAAAAGGGATGTTTCTATTACTCCCAGGGCCACATCCAAATACACTTATCCATCTGTAAGCTATCAAATATATGACACTAATTTTCTTTACCTCCCAGTTACAAAATTTGTTAGGTTTCTCTGAAGACTGAGGTATAAAATTGCTTGTGTTGTCAACAATTCTACTCTCACAAAATATTTTAGCTAACCAAAGGCAACTAGATCCTAACTTTTAAGCACATTCAAATGTGTAGAGATTTCAGAAACTGAAAAGTAGATGATCTTAAAGAATTTGGTATAGTCAATTGATATTACAAAAAGTAATGTTTTACCAAATGAACTGCTATAAATCTTACCTTAACACTCTCAGGAAACTTAGCTATTCTCTCATTCGCCTCCGTAAGCCTTTTGGTTAATTCAGGTAGAGAAAGTGGCTCATTTTTCTCTTCTTTACTGGTAAATAATAATAAAAAGTGTAAGTCATATTTGTCTTGCCCTGGGTAACTTTTATTTCAATTGCCTATAAATAAAATTCCCTTATCACCTGGGTCTTTATCTCCCATCTTTAAGAAAAGTTTAAGAGAAGGCAATTTAATATGATGTGACATAAAGTTTTCAAAATGCAATATTATTCCTTATCATATTCCAAATCCCCACTCCTTAGACACACAGCTCCAATGAAATACAGGACTCTTGGGGGATTCAATCTGCAGCCAAGAGCAGAGGGCCTAGCTTCATTTGGGGAATGGGTAGAGCCGGGCTCTTACTCATGGGGTGTATGGACGCACATTTTTCCTGGAAGAGTGTGTTAAGCTTCTCAAAGGGGGTCCTGTGATCTACAGGTTAAGAGCTACTGGGTTAGAGAACTTTTCAGTGTTTTTCTTGTTATTAAAACCAAACCTAAAGCTGCTTAGAATGTTGTAGTTTATTGGAGAAGTAATTCAGAATTCTGAATCAAGATTTCAGTGGGAGTATTTTCAGAGCAATTAACATAGGGACGTCAAAGCTTCTTAATTTTAATTTGTAAAGTTAATAACAGCTTTAAGTTGGTCAGTATTGTAATTGCTATGTTTTTAGACCCTGTGCTGGGGGGCATAAGGTAAAAGGCACTCATCAGAATAACGAATCAATAACTTGACCACTGCAAACACCCATAGCAAAGTGCCTTATAATAATGCAAGCTCTACAGTGCCTGGTGATGGGCTCCTGTCATCTATCTGGTCCCTCTTTTCAATTGAAGTGATTAGGATGCTACAGCATCCGATCATTTGATTTCTCAGTTCGTGAGCAGTTCTGTGCACTACCCTCTTTGTGTATTTTTTTGTGATAGTACAGAACTAAACAATGGTTTTCATTAGTGACGCAATACATCTCATTTTACTGATTAATTTTTTGGGGGAACCTACTTAATGCACAAAAGTAGTATTGTACTATACTATTGTTATTAATAATTTTGTGATTTCATTTAATTCTTAAGCAAGGTAGGAGTTGGTACTCCCATTTACAGACAAGGGACCTAAAGCTCAGAGACACTGAGACTCTTGCCTGAGGTCACAGCAGGGCCAGGACTAGAACCCACGTTTGGCTCCAAAGCCTGTGTGCTCACCACTAAATCATGTTGCTTCCACGTGTCCTGACCTATCTCGTCATGTATTGATTGTGCTGTGACTCTGTGAGAACCCAGGAGGGTATTTTTAATTCCATCGTGCATTGACTCAGTACTTACCCCAGGCTCTGAGGACTAGAGAGGGGCTGTTGGGCTTCCTGTTCAGGGTCATTTTTATCAGGACCATTCGCTGTGGGTTTGCAGAATTGACTCTTCTGGTGCCGGCGGATCATTTCTGCCAAGGTCTCCTGAACTTCAGCAACAGTTCTCTGTGAGTTTTGGAAACTGGCGTGCTTTTCTGAAAAAAGCTCCTTACAAGTGTTCAGCATTCGCTTACTTTCCTCTGTGAGTCTCATGTCTAGTTCTGGAGGCTTGCTTGGCTCTGGCTGAGGAGCTTGGGTGTCAGTTTCTTCAGAGCCGGCATCATCCAACTGCTGGCTTTGTTCAACAGAGGTTGTCCTTCTATGAGCAGCCCTTACCCAGACACTAGATTCAGGGCAGGGCCTGGAGAGAGACCACCAGAATTCATACAGACGCCCATAGATAAAAAAGGCCTCCAAACTTTTGAAAGCTGGTGTGGCAGGGGACTGATGGTCACCCAGCTTGTCTCTTAGGTGATCACAGCCTAGGAAAAGAAGGAAAGGACTTGGGGTTGTGCATTTCTCTGTCTGCCAGAAATCTGGCCTCCTACCTGCATGTTGTTTCCTATCGCCTAAGAGACTCCAAGAAAAGACAGCAATGATCTATGGGACCATATACCTCCCACCAAAAGCCAACCAAAGCTAAACATTTGGGGGAACCTACTTAATGCACAAAAGTAGTATTTTAGGACAATGTTCTTGTTGCTACAGGCTAGTCGGTCATGATATAAAATGTATTCAATCTGTCTGACTGACGGCTCTGGGGATCCTATTGTGTCTGTGAGAAAAATCACAGTGATATAGTTTTGTGACTATGCAATTCAAGTATGTCTATCTGTTGTTTTTTTAATCCTCACCCAAGGATATGTTATTGATTTTAGAGAGGGGGCAGGGCAGGAGAGAGAAACATCCATGTGAGAGAGAAACATTCATCAGTTGCCTCCTGTACATGCCCTGACTGGGGATCGAACCCACACCTAGGTATGTGCCCTGACTAGGAATGGAAGCTGCAACCTTTTTGGTGTGTGAGACGACACTCCAACAGAGCCACTCAGCCAGAGCAAGAAGTGCCTATCTTTTGTGCTTCTCCAGTCTTACTAATTTATGAGTACAAGGCTACTTCTCTTGCTCTTAAACTGTGTAGAAAATAAGTACGAGGCATAGGGTAGGGTCAGGTAAAGGGCTCAGACATTCTGGCTATTCTCTTAGGAGCCTAGGTAAGAGAGCTCAAACTTTCTACTAAATGACACCACTAGCCAATAACCATCCCAGAGCCGTCTGTCAGTGGTGTGCGTGGGGTCGTTTACCCTCAGGAAGAAAGGCCGAGTGCACTTCCTGCATGACGGTGAAGTTCCCCGAGTCGTAGCTCCGGACCACAGCCCGAAGCAGAGCTTCCACAGCCTTGTCCCAGGAGGCCACCTGCTGGCTCAGCACTGCCAAAGTCAGGTCATGGCAAATGTGAAGCAGGAGCTGGAGGGAGAGGCCAGAGTCTGTTAAACACCCTCTCACAGAAAGCACGAGGGGCACCACAATGTTCCTATTAACGGCACTTGGACAGAAGTACACACAGTCTACATTTAAGAAAGGTCCTCCTGCCACCATTCATTTTTGCTTCCCTACCTGAAGCTTTCATATCTAGTTACACAACAACGTATGCTGTCTGAGTTAAATCTGCTCATGTTAAGAAAATGCCTTCACATTTGTGTTTAATTAAAACAAAAAGTGAATTTCTGGAACTAAAATCTAATTAAAAACAACTACAAGCAAATCTGAACTATAAGAAAATTATCAATTTTAAGTGAACAATTTGATGAGTTTGGATAAATATATACATATCTATATAGATATACGTGCTGTAACTACACAGAAATCAAAACAGGACGTTTTCATCATTGGAAAATATTTCCATGTGCCCTTTGCAGCCAGTTCGCTCTCCCCAGCCCCTGGCAACCATTGATCTGGTTTTTGCCACTACAGTTTTGTCTTTTCTAGAATTCATGTAAATGGAACCGTGGAGTATGTAGTCTTTTGTGTCTTGGTTCTTTCACATAATGCTTTTGAGCTTCACTGATATTGTTTGTGTATCAGCAGTCTGTTCCTTTTTACTGCTGCATAGTATAGTACTCCTCTGTATGGATGTGCACAGCTTGCACATCCATTCACCAGCTGATGGATATTTGGGCAGGTTCTAGCTTTTGGCTGTTGTGACTAAGCTGTAATCATTTGTGCACAAGGCTGTGTGGACACCGGTTTTGTTTCTTTTAATGAAGTATCTAGGCAGTGGATTGCAGGGTCACTGGGCACGTGAATGTTTATAAGAAACTGCCACACCGTTTTCCAAAGTGTTATATCATTAATGAAGTTTCGTTCATCAGAAATATAATAATATCCCCTCATTTTCAAAAGAGAAATAGGTAAATTGAGATATATATTCATAGGACGGGTAGAATAGTTATAATGAATCAATTTGATCCCTGGATAGATTTTACAAACAATGGTCATTGCAACAAGCAACGAATAAAATGATACATATGGTCTGACATAGGGGCTGTGTTCGGTGCCTAGGAATGGGACTGAGGAATAGAACAAGGGATTTGAACTGGATTGTATTTCCTTTACCAAAAAACAAGAAAATACAAAACAACCCCCAAAATACTATGAAACAAAAATGACAAATGTGAACATTTGTTAACTCTGGTTGAACATTTTCTCTGCTTTCCTATATATTTAGACTTCTTTTTTCCTTTTAAAAGGGAATGCCAATAAATGGTGACAGAAGATTTGACTTTGGGTGGTGGGCACACAGTGCAATATACAGATATTGTAACACAGAAACCTACACCTGAAACCTCTATGTTCATGTTGACCAATGTCACCCCCATAAATTTAAAAAAAAAGAAAAGGGAATGCCGATTTAAATCTAACTTCAAAGCTAAAGGGCTTTAGTTAGTCTGAAGGGATCTTTCCAGGTTGCCTGGGCCTGCCTTGATCTTTTCTGAAATGCAAACTGGCATCGACTCGTTTCCTTACTACACTAGGCATCGATGAAGGAGAATTCCTACAACTGAGTGATGAATATGAGAAGCTCATGCAGACAGGTACCTGTTTGAAGGGAGTGTTATTTGTAGCAGATGGGTACTTGATCGTCTGCAGCTGCTGCAGCGCTGCCTGGTACTGCTCGGGGGTGTCCAGGCTGAAGGCGCTCTTCCATACTGCGGTCACCCTCTCCGGGAGGGGCCCTGCGATGCCGGTGGACCAGGTGTTGTAAGATGAGGAAGCGCTTTCGCCCTCTGACAGCTGCCTTTCCTCCCGGTGCTTAGAGAGCAGCTCATGAAGGCAAAACACCAGTCTCTGACCCTGGAACCCAACAAAGGAGAGGAACTGTTATGAAAAGTGCTTGACTAGACAGCCTCCCTGTTCTCACAGTGTCCCCCTTCGTGGCTGCCTGCCCAATGTGAGTTGTATCCGAGGGGAGAGTGATCTAGCAGACAGCTTTTCCAGATATCCTTTGGAGGAATTCCTTCCATAGCCCTTGGAGCCCAAGCAACCATTTTTATAACATGGAACCCCAACTCCAGCCCTGCCCACTGCAATTTAAGACAAACACAGATCAGCCAATATTTGTGCCCCTGTCTGAGAAAAGATGGTCTGGGCTCACCCAGTTCTTTCCCTTGCCCAGACCTGAGACAAGGGGAGTACAGAGAAGAGAGAGCCTAATGGGCAGAAGGTGCGGGAGCAGACAAACTGTAGATCTGAGCTGGAGCAGTGGGTAGGGGCCATGTCCAAACAGGTTTAACAGAGTCGCTGGAAGAGAACAGAAAGCCAGAGAAGGGCCTGGGAAACCTTGATGTTTTTTGGTTTTTAGTTGCTGTGAGATTCCTTGTAAGCCCCATAAACACTACTTCCTCAGTGACGCGTGGGAAGGTCTCTGTGCCCCTGCCAGAATACCATATCAGAACAACAGGCAGCATAAACTCAGAGGTGTTGTTGAGGACAAAGGTGATGCTAAATGACTATTCTGAAAACGTTTTGTTGTGAATAAATTAAAATTTCTCTAGATTTGGTCATTTTGTGAATACTATACCAAGTGACACTATTTTTGAGGATGTATGTACTACTTTTGCCTCCTTTTTATTTTGCAGTTCTTGGAAAGCTATGTCCTTACCTAGCATTTGTCTTGGGCTTTGGATATCCAGCTAGGAGTTATTTTAAGGCTTGGTTACTCTTAGTAATTATTTTAAGGCTTGGTTACTCTACAAGGGAAAGAGGAACTGAAAAAGTTCATGTTAGTATCTGACAAAGCAAAGTCATCTAACACGGACCAAATGTTTATATATTTTGGAAACTAGGTGAGAGTGCTGCCTTTAAAGTCATCTCAGTGTGTTTTTTTAAAAAAAAATATATTTTATTGATTTTTTACAGAGAGGAAGGGAGAGAGATAGAGAGTTAGAAACATCGATGAGAGAGAAACATCAGCTGCCTCCTGCACACCTCCCACTGGGGATGTGCCCGCAACCCAGGTATATGCCCTTGACCGGAATCGAACCTGGGACCTTTCAGTCCGCAGGCCGATGCTCTATCCACTGAGCCAAACCGGTTTCGGCTCATCTCAGTTTTGATGTGTCAAAAAAAGGCAGAGGGAACACACACACACACACACACACACACACACACACACACACACACACGGCAGTGGAAGTCAGTCATCTTTAACCACATGGGCACAAAACATTTACCCAAAGGTTTCAGTCTCACAGTTTCTTATGGCAACAGCTGAAGAGGGTGCCACAGGCAGAGCACCATCATGTCTGTTGGAGCCAATCCCTCTTCCTCTTCCGAGACCCCCCTCTTCACTGATGTGCTGATGACGTCAACAAACAACCACTAGGGCTGCCAGCCAGGCAGGGGCTCAGCTGACTAGTCTATTTGTGGATGTTGTACACAAACTGATACGCAATGGGAATTACTGTGAATGACCACGTTATCTCCTACTTTGCATATGGCAACTGACAGGCCAGGGTACGTCAGTGGGATGGTATGTCCAGGACACCTGCCAAATTAGTACAGCTTGTGTAACTGGGCTGTTCACCCGGAGTTTGATGAGAAAAGGATTTGGGGCCCTTTCTCCTTAAATATCAGAAGATGCAATAACAGACTGACCTTCAGACTTTCATGGAGCTGCAGGGCTTCCTGGGCTCCCACCCAGTTCCTGGCCAGAAGCAGCTCTTGGGCACATCTGAGAGCCAGGGAAGCAGACAACTCATCCTCTCCCACGATGGAAGCCACCTCTGCGGCCGTTTTAAGCGATGCTGCATCCCCCTTTTTGGCCAAAACTTTGGCTGCATCATAAGCGGAAGCGGCCCCTAAATAGCTATAACACAAAACAAAACGCAAAGTGTCATAAACAGATCTCCTATTCCTCTCAGAGGGTCAAATCATTTCTGTGGGCTTTTCCTTGCCCCTGTGCCTTCCTGTGGTCCTAGGTAGCCACTGTCGCTGGCTCTCAGCTGAGTCCAGCCAGCAGAGGAGATACAGCATTATATGGGTCAAGGACATAAAAGAATCTCAATACTTGCTGAATTGAACCCAAGCAAAGGAGTCATTCTCTCCCATTTTTCTTATTTGATGGTGCAAGATGTCCCTAAAAGAGATTTCTTACTGCTACTGGGGTTTCTTGAATAGTTATGGTGATATACATACCTACCAAGGAGGTAGATCTTGATGCGTCTTACCAAGCTGGTTTAATACACATATGCTTTTTTGTTTTCTAGACACTTGACCTCCACCTCTAAGCTGATCACTCTCAGTCTGCTCTTCTAGGTCTGGTGCACTCCTGTCTCCCCCAGACTTACCATTTAGCAGCTACAGCATAATGACCGTCTTTTTCAAGGATGGCTCCCCAGCTGAGGTACAGGTCCTTCAGGATCGGGTCCTCAGGGCGCAGTCGGGCCTTGGCAACTGCAATAGCCTCCCTAGAGGCAAGAACAGATAATTAGCCAATCTGAAAAGAAAAGGCTTCTAGGTGAGGGGCCCCTAGGAGGGGCTGCAAGATAGGACAAACCATCCCCTTTGTGGTGTTCCTACTTCTTATAAAAAACGAAGTTCCTGCATACACAGGAAGCTAAGACCACATGCTGCACTCAATTCTTCTCCCAGGTCAGCAGATTCCTGGGGTCCCCAAGGCCCTTTCGGGTGGATGGTCTGCCTGTGGAGTGGCCTTACTCTCTGTCTCACTGCTTGCTTCACTAACAAACTCACTTTTATTCTAAACTCTAAAAAACAAACAAAACTCCACCTGTTTTAACAATGATGCTTAGAGGTTATTTGCCTTTTCTCGCTGTGTTGACATTTGCACTGATTGTGCAAGAGCAATGGAGGATAACTGCTGGCATCTGAGCAAGAATCAAGGTAGTGACCCTTGTGGTTTAAAAAGAGAAAGGTCCATGTCCTTGATGAAGCAGGAAAAATGAGTTAGAAGAGATGAAACAACTGGAACTTAAGGGGAAGGAAGAAGCTGTCCAGAGAAAGAGCTCCAGAACTTCCCTTAGGGATCCTATTGAGTCTTTGGCTAAACCCAAAGCCATGCATGTGTGGGAACCTCCTTAAGGCAGGACAAAGAACAGTCAGGGAATAAATCCCTGAGCTTACTCAGGGCTTGGGGACTTTTGAGTTTTGACCAGCCAGACATGAAAGTTCTGATTTACTGAACATATGAGGCATTCAGTAAAGACACCAGAAGGTAGGAGGACAAACTAATTCCAGAGTATGGATTTCTTTAACCTGTCCTAAGAAAAGCTTCAAAACAAGCCATGAAAAGATCAAGCTGATCCGCAAGCAACTTTACTGCTTGCCAAAACAGAGTTCAACACTCTTAAAGCAGTGATGGCGAACCTTTTGAGCTCGGCGTGTCAGCATTTTGAAAAACCCTAACTTAACTCTGGTGCCGTGTCACATATAGAAATTTTTTGATATTTGCAACCATAGTAAAACAAAGACTTATATTTTTGATATTTATTTTATATATTTAAATGCCATTTAACAAAGAAAAATCAAACAAAAAAATGAGTTCGAATGTCACCTGACACGCGTGTCATAGGTTTGCCATCACTGCTCTAAAGGAAGAAAAACAAAGAGGATAAACAGACGTCTCACCAAAGCCATCATATCAAATGGCTAAAAATCAGTGATGGAGAAAGTACTGAAAATAGAGAAAAAATACATAGTTCCTATATAACAAAGATAAGGGGAGGATGAAGAGGGCAAAATGGGTCAAATATATGGTAATGCAAGAAACTTGAGTACACAATGGATGTGGTATTTGAAGTTGTATAGTTGAAATTTATATAATGTTATTTATCAGTTACCTCAGTAAATAAAAAAAAAGAATAAATGCAGAAGAGTCATGTCAAAAACAATGCAAGCCAAGAGAAAGACAACTTTTGAAGTACTGAAAGACAGAAGCAGTGGATGGAATCTGTCACCAGCAGAACCACACGACAGAAAAAAGGTGAAGTTCTTTAGGTAAAGAAGGAATTGACAGCAACTGGAAACTCAGATCTACATAAAAGGATGAAAAGTGCTGGAAATAAGTATGTGGGTAAATGTAAACAAATGTTTAAAAATGATTAAAAAACGTTTCAACAGTAGAAAGAGTAGGAGGAAGGAAAGAAATATGGTACTTGTAAGAAGTGGTATATTATTTAAAGGTAAACTATCATAAATTAAAAATGCTCATCCTAAACCCTTGGGTAATCATTAAAAAACAACAAAGGAATCCTATTAATAAAAGCCTATGTGGCAGTGACGGCCTCACGCCATAACAAGCGATCACCAGGCGGCTGTGTGCTCAGTGGGTGTGCGCGGGTGGGCGGGGCTTGATGCTGCGAGCACTGGTGTGGAGGCAGGTCCTATGGCTCCGTGTGGTGAAGCCATGTGTCCCGTGGCTCCAGCCTACCTCTTTGGGGCAATCCATCGAGGAGCCCCAGGTGGGTGGGCGGGGCCTACCTCTTTGGGGCGATTGATCACGGGGCTCCCACATTGTGAGAGGGTGCAGGCCAGGCTGGGGGACCCCCCTCCCGATAGTGCACAAATTTCATGCACTGGGGCTCTAGAATAACTAATAAGCCAGTATCCTATATAATAAAAGCCTAATATGCTAAGTGTCCAGTCATCCATTCAACCAATGAAAGTGTAATATGCTAATTATATACTAAGGCTGCTCAACTGTTCGCTATGACATGCACTGACCACCAGGGGACAGTCAACTGATCGACCAGTCACTATGATGTGCACTCACCACCAGGGGCAGATGCTCTGACTGGTAGGTTAGCCTGCTGCTGGGGTCCAGCTGAGCAGGACTTAGTGAGAGGCCGGACACGCCCTGGAGCCCTCCCTCGGTCCCTACCCAGCTGGCAAACCTCCCGCGTCCCTCCACAGCCATGATCGTGCACCGGTGGGGTCCCTCGGCCTGGCCTGCGCCCTCTCTCAATCTGTGACCCCTCAGGGGATGTCGAAGAGCCGGTTTCGGCCCAATCCCACAGGCCAGGCCGAGGGACGCCCCCACACTGGTGCACGAATTCATGTACTGGGCCCCTAGTTAGGGATAAAAACAAACAAACAATATTCAGTTGATCAAAAAAAAAAAAAAAAGCAGGAGAAAATGAAGAAATAACAGACAGCACAAATAGCAGGTTGGTAGATTTAAATCAATCATACCAATACTTACATTAAATGTAAATGGCTAAACATTCCAATTTAAGGAAGAGACTATCTGATTTGATAAAAAAACAAGATCCAACTATATGCTGTCTATAAGAAAGATTTTGCTCTTTTTGTTTGCTGGCACTTATATATGTAGTCTTGCGCCCCATTATGATGTTTTAGTCAATGATGGACTGCATATATGATGGTGGTCCCATAAGGACTATGATTGCCTAGTGACACTATAGCCATTATAGTCACAGTGCAATGCATTACTCACGTTTGTGGTGATGCTGGTGTAAACAAACCTGCACTGCCAGTTGTTTAAAGTATAGCACATACAATCACTGCAGTACATAATACTTGATAATGATAACAAATGGCTGTTACTGGTTTATGTATTTACTGTACTTTTTATTATTACTTTAGTGTACTCTTTCTACTTATAAAAAAGTTTGCTGTAAAATGGTATGCCACGTTATACTTGCAGAGGCCTCATACATCTGGTGCTTACCTCGTCTCTTGATTACACTATTTTCTGTGCTTGTGCTTGATTTAATCTCATGTTTTGTATAGTAATGTGCTATACAGGTTTGTAGCCTAGGCTATACCATATAGCCTAGTAGATGTGTAGTAGTCTATACCATCTAGGTTTGTGTACATGAACTTGATGTTCACAAAATGATGAAATTGCCTAATGACGCATGAATGTCTCCCCTGTTGTTAAGCAGCATGAAACTGGTTACTTCTAGAGAAGGGATGAGGACAGAATTGGGGAAGAGCAATTCAACTAAATCTTAAATATTATACTTAAAAAACAACAACAACTGGGGCATATGGAGAGCTTTTGGGGTGTCTGGGAGATTCCGTCTCTTCATATATGGAGCTAAAGAAGGGAGTTCCTCTTTTAATAATCCGTTAAGCTGTTCATTTGTCTTACGCTGTCTTCTCTATTTGTGTTAAGTAACAAAGTAAAGAAGCTTACAAAAGTAAAGTTTAAAAAGATCAGTGGCGTATAATGGTAAAAGTTAACATTTGTTAAGTATAGGTGGTAGGTGCATTGATGTTTGTTAAGCTGGTATACATATATTTCTGTATGTTTCACATGTTTTAATTACTGTAAAGGTTTTATGCTAGAGCTGTTAAGTAGATTAATTTCACGGTATGTCCAACTATTAGTTCAACTGTAGGATTATACAGACCTGTAGAAATGGTGTGACTTGAGCAGCTCCACAGCTTCATACACTTTGTGAATAGAAAGTAGGTGAGAGGCAGCCTTGACATACTGTTCCTGAAAACACAACTGTTTGGCAAAAGCTTCTACAGCCCACAGCCACACATGGTAGCCAGCTTTAAAAAAAAAAAAAAAAAGTGGTTAAATAAGAAGCAAGTTTAAGGAAAAGCATGTACATATGGGTTGAAAATGCCTTTTGTTACTGTATTAAGTAGAAAATTTAGGTAATTCAATCGCCACTATAGATCATTTGCTTCACCTACTCCTCCCCACACCCACATAAATTGTTTCTTTGATTATATAATAACACAAAACTAAAAAGGTACCAAAAGTATGGAAGTCAGGGTAGTGGTTACTCTTGTTGGCGTGTGGATGCTGATGGAAATAGAGCATGAGAGAAGGGTACAAGTAATGTTATGTTTCTTGATATGGGTGCTGGTTACAAGGGTGTATTCAGCTTGTGAAATCCATGATACATTTATGTACACTCTGTGTGTGTGGTGTCCCATCTCTATATATAAAAGCCTAAGTGACCGGCCAACCGGCTGGTAGCTATGGTGAGCACTGACCACAAGGGGGCAGACACTCAATGTAAATGTAGGAGCTGCCCAGTGACAACTTTGCAGAGTGCCCTCTCGCACTCCGGGAGCCCAATCCCTGCAGGCCAGGCCAAGGAACTCCACCGGTGCATGAATCCGTGCACTGGGCCTCTAGTATTGAATCCGTGCACTGGGCCTCTAGTATTGAATAAAAAGCTAAAAAGCTGGGCATGGCATAAAAGGTTTCCTTGTTATCCTAGCATCTTCCCATCTATATCGTCCAATCCTTTCCTCAGAGATAACCATTATTACTAGTTTCTTTTGAAAACTTTGGAAATATAGTCTATGAATACACAACGACACATGTGTAAATATAAATGACAGAGTATTAAATATTCTTTTGTGCATCTACACCTTGCTTTTCACTTACTATACTCTGGAGTTCTGTTCCATATTAGAATGCACAGAGCTGCCTCATTCTTTTGGTATCTGTAGGAGTTTCTATTGTACAGATGTAACCAGTCTCTCTGATGGACACAGAAGTTGTTGCGATCTTTTGCTATTACAAATAATGCTGCAACAATAGTCCATGAATATTTATCATGTTGTACGTGTGCATACAGTTCAATTCCTACAATTAGAACGGCTGAGTCAAGGGGGATGTGCATTTTAAATTTATTAGAAATGGCCAAATTATCCTTCAAGACACTACCCATCTGTAGTGGGCATCCTAGAGAGGATAGAGCGTTAGTTGTAAAGAACATACCCACGGGCGCCATAGCCACGAGATTGTCTGTCAGCTCCCCTCTGTCTGCTGCAGTCTGGAGAACACCTTTTAGGTCTCCTTTCCAAAGCATAAGCTGGTGATATAACTCAGGGTGGCCATTTTCCAAGTGACCCTTTCCTATATGGAAGAGAGATAATGTTTAGAAGCTGTTTCAGAAACTCTGTCTACACTAACTTCTACAAAAAGAAAGGCAGGATAAAGGAGCAACAAACGCCTAGAATACGCAGTCACTCGCTGATGGGGAAGTCACCTCCCAGAGCGTTCACTCAGTCACTGGTCCGCCCATTCACTGTTACTCAGTCACTCAGAGTGAGCACTGTATGTTATGTTTAGGGTCTTATGACAGAAGCAAGGGATCTGTAAGTATGCAAACTGGGGAGCTCAAAACCTAGTTAGTTGGCATGTAAAACCAACCATGACAAGGCCCCAGGATGGTAGCCATAAAAGAGGTGTGTGCAAAGCATTAGGGAATCATAAAGCTGGAGGGGACTGTGTTGACTGAATGTGCCTCACCTTCAACCTCCATCATTCTGTACAGGGTAGCCCTGTCTGTGAACAGCCCCAGGTGAAATCTTTCCTCAAGATCGGCAGACACGTCCTCATTTAGCTCTGCTAATTCAAAAGACAAAACAAAATCAGATGAAGTGATTACACAGGGTACTGTTTTCTGCCTAAATACTTCCGAATGTTATGCCCAGACCCTGAGAGAGTCCTATGTCCTTGTTTACCCTAACAGAGACAAAGGTAGCAAAATAGGAAAATATATACAGTGTGTGAAATTCAGCTTGGGCCAATCCAATAAGACAATTTAGTTTATAGATTGCTCAAAGAAAGATTGGGGGAGGGTGGGAAGTAATGTAAAAAGCCAACCCAAAATATCACATGTAATGCAGTAAAAACAAAAAAACTGTCAAGTGAAGAAATGCCCTTAATGATCACCAGGATCTACCACAAAGGAATTCGGAATTCATTCTGTTTTTAAAGAAGTCAACTGAGTAATTTCCCAATAAGGGAAATAATATAAAACTATATGGTTAAGCCCTAGCTGGTTTGGTTTAGTGGACAGAGCATTTGTCCCAGGTTTGATTCCAGTCAAGGGTACATGCCCGGGTTGCGAGCTCAATCCCCAGTAGGGGACGTGCAGGAGGCAGCCGATCAATGATTCTCTCTCATCATTGATGTTTCAATCTCTCTCTCCCTCTCCCTTCCTCTCTGAAATCAATAAAAATATATTTAAAACAATCAAAATAAAACAAACTATATGGTTAATTGTGTAAGTTATAAGAAATCATCATAAAGTCCCAAAATGGGGGCTATGTATATAATAAGAGCATAAAATATCTCTACAGGGAGACAAAATGATAGTAATGTGGAATTGGGGAGAAATGGAGGAGTGGGTGTTAGAGGTGGGAGACATATTTACTTTCTATTTATACTGTGCATTCCTTTTTAACATGTAAAATTAAAAATTAAAAATATACAACTGCTGCAATATCAAAATAAAAGACATTAGATGAGGCTTTGGAAAATTAAAACCAAAAACTACTTTGTAAAAAACTTCCATTAATTTTTCTTAAAGGAACTGCCATGTTGTGATATTTCCAATAAGCAAATAATTTTGTTTCTATATGAAGATGCTGTTCATTCATGCTGTGATATTTAAGCCATCATACCAATTCTAGCACAGAGATGGCTGGTAACAATCCTATATAATAAAAGGCTAATATGCAAATCGACTGAACGGCGGAATGACTGGTCACTACGACGCACACTGACCACCAGGGGGCAGGCGCTCAATGCAGGAGCTGTCCCCTGGTGGTCAGTGCGCTCCCACAGGGGGAGTGCCGCTCAGCCACAAGCCGGGCTCACAGTTGGTGAGCGCAGAGGCGGTGGCGGGAGCCTCTCCCACCTCCACGGCAGCACTAAGGATGTCTGACTGTGGACAAGAAGCAGGCCTAAGCTGTCAGTTGGACATCCCCCGAGGGCTCCTGGACTGCGAGAGGGCGTAGGCCAAGGTGACGGATCCCCCCCCTTCCCCCAGTGCATGAAATTCATGCACTGGGCCTCTAGTTTGACTTATAATAAAAGCAGAGCACTGGGGAGTGTTGACAGTGGTTAGGATTAGGGTTAGGGTCAGGGTCAGGAAAGGGAACTTGGCAATGGGGTGTGGGGGAGGGAAGAATGGAAAAGAATGTAGAAATACACACAATTTTGGATATTTGTTTACACATTCATTCAACAAATAAATAAGTGTATTTTTGTACCTTTGAAGTGTTTTGCAGTTGCTAGTACCAAACAGTCCTGATGAAGCTCCTCTTTGGACCTGTGGTCCAGGCTTGTGCTCAGTGGAAGCATGGAACGGGCTTTTCGCTTCTTGATTACTAAGGCTTCTGAAAGGTAACAGAAGTACAGGCTGTCTGAAGAACAGCAGATCAGAAACACCAACTGAATGCCCAGTTGTGTGAATGTAACCTACTGGAGGATACCGCTGGGCAAAGAAAGTCCCTACTATTATAAAGAAGCTTTCAAATTACATTAGCTCGAGGCAATGTTCACAGCACACAAACATGACCCTGTGAACATGTGTGAAGCAGTATCAACTGCAAAACGACACTTCATCAAGTACTAAAAATGTTCTAGAAAGTATGATCCTTCCTGGCTGGTGTGGCTCAGTTAGTTGGAGCGTCATCCCATGCACCAAAAGGTGGTTGGGTTCAATTCCCAGTCACTGCTTGCGGAAGGGGGGCATGATCGATGTTTCTCTCTCTCTCTCTCTCTCTCTCTCTCTCTCTCTCAAATCAATAATCAATAAGCATGACTCAAGATTGAGATATAATCAAAACACAAGTGTTTAAAACTTAAAAGCAACAACTAAAACCCCACACTTCTGAGTTTTCAGTTGCATGGGACATTTGATTGAGGATGCTTTAACAAAGTATTTTAATTAGTAAATACCAACCTGGCTTGTCTTTAGGTGGTTCCTTTTTCAGTGAAGTGACTTTATTATTAACGATGACTTTTGGCTTTTCCAAGCCTAAGGAAAGTGGAGGGCATATAACTGGTTCTCTAGAAACTACATCAAGAAAAAAAGTTTGGATGAGAACAATGCAGAATCCAGTTCTTTTTGAAAATTAAGAATTATACCAGACTTAACAGTGCATTTTATCTATTACCCAAAATGTGAGATCAAATACTTTGCAAAGGCAGCATGGGTGGTTTCGCTTTCTCAGCTCACACACTGTGTTCCGGAATTTTCTAAGTTTATTGCTTCTAACTTTGACTAATTAATCTAAGGAAAAGTTACAAGCTTCTAGCTTCCACAACTTTACACCATAGGCTCAAAAGTTCCCAAACTTTGCTCAGGTGACAAAGGATATTACATATTTAGATAACAAAGTACTAATTGCATATTTAATTACACAAATAAGGAACAACTTTACTAACAGAAAAGATTCATGTATGTGATATGGAGTCACAATCCTGAGCCTACCACAACCATGAACTTAAAACAAAACAAGCTGCTGATCTACAGGGGTAAAGGATGTTTTTCATGCAGTCATTTTGTAATAAAAAGGTATTTTGATGAACCTAAAAAATAAATCCATTACACTTTTAGTTCTTTATTTACCCAAACCACAGGTCCAACAGCCTTGGGATGGAGAGGGTCAGGGATGACTTTGTACCATATATTTTAGCCACTTTAATGCTTTCACATCAAAATACTGTTTTAGAGTTAAACACGATTCACAGCTTCTATTTATATTGTTTGCTATTTAGTCATTCATTTCAACAGGTAACAGCCTCCAGAATTTGAAGGTAAATATATAAAAGAATTAAAGGGTTAAAATTATATCCCTTGACCTTTCTTCCCATCAATATCTGTGGAAGACTGCTTTATTAGAAATTAGTGATGGAGCCCAGAAAAGCAGTTTTGTAAGAAATCTGAGTGCTGTCACTATAGTTTAACAGACTGAAAGAACATCATCATCATTCATAAATTTTTTTAGGAAAACACCACCAGGTGGAAACAAGTAGGAAGAGCGAAAGCTTGCAAGTTCCCAGAGCGGTGGTAGCTTCTAGGTCAGACATTTGTATCCGACAGTGGTTTCTTTCAATACATGTGGATGACGATGTCAGCTGTCAGAACTGTTCCCATGTAAATACTCCCTGGCTCTACTTTGTCCCACAGGCTTACCTGCCCAAGCTGGGGAGAAGTTTCTCTACAGAACTTTGCTATTTCCACCCCAATCATCCACTAAATCCCCTCTAAAACTTCAAAGGTGTTTAGAGGCTTAAAGATGCCCTTTGATAAACCTAACGTAATTTCCAAAAGCACCAAAAATACCACCCAGGTTAAGGAGTTGGGAAACCAGGTAGGTCAGAGGCAGAGAAGTTTCTGGTCACGACTCTGGTCCTAGAGAGTGGGTGACATGGGACTCGGGCACATACCTACGGAGGCGACACCACAGGGTAACTCTGGCTCTCGGGCTTCCTCTTCTCCCTCCTGGTCGGACACGCTGCCATTCTCAACAGGCCCCGCACTCTCCCTGACGCTCTCTTCTTCATTCCCATCGTACAGCTCCTGCTTGACAGACACTCGCGAGGTGAGCTTTTTCTTCTTCTTGGGCTTTGGCTTAGGTTGAGAGAGCCTTTTTTTCTCTAATTCAATACTTTTCTTGCCTAGAGGAATAGCAAAAAAAGAAAAAATATATATATATATTTATTGCTGGTTAAAAGCACCCTCGGAGATCATCTCCAGACCCTCATTACCCTTTTTGGATAGCATTCTTACCCTCCCCCTTCCTCCACAATGAATGTTTAGTTACATTATCCAAATGTTAACCAAACCCTTCTGGGATGTCATTAAATCAGAAATACTACGGTCAGTTAACCCTGAATACTTCAGTGTGTGTATCCCCCAACCGTGGACATTCTCCTCCATCATCACAGCACAACCATTCAAATCAGGAAATTAACACTGACACGCTCCTACTGTCTACTCCACACATTTCAGTCAGGTTTCACTAGTTTTACCAAGCATGGCTCTTACAGCAAAAGGCATCCACACTGTACTTGCTTGTTATGGCTCTAGTTTTCTTAAGCTTGGAACAGGCTCGGATTTCTTCTGACTTCAAACGTTTTTTTAAAGGGCTTTTTATTTTTTTAAATATATTTTTATTGATTTCAGAGAGGAAGAGAGAGGGAGAGATAGAAACATCAATAATGAGAATCATTGATCAGCTACCTCCGTAACACCCCCTACTGGGGATTGAGCCCAGAACCTGGGCACGTGCCCTGACTGAATTGAAACATGACCTCCAGTATTTAGAAATCAAGACCTGGGTGCCAGGAATACTTGTACTACTTGGGCGCTGTCCTCAGGCTCCCCAGGGCTGCCTTCCTTGCATAGGCTCCAACGCCCTGCCACACGGTTGCAGCTGCCCTGTGTGAATGTCTTCCTCGCTTGCCCCCGATCAACTCAGTTACTGAGAAAGGGAGACAGGGAAGAAGGCAAGCATTTCTGGGCTCCAAGCTCTGACTGACCTTGGGGAGGCCGGGAATGTTCTTGCATGGAAGCGAGCCATTTGTACACACAGAAGTCATCTGCTCCTGAGTAGATGCAGTCTGGATCCAAGGGGGACCACGCCACGCAAAGCAGCCGACCTCGATGTCCTCGGAAATTGCATAGAGGCTCTTCCTGGAGGGCATCCCACACCTAAAGCCAAAAATCACATAACAGAATAGGCAATTTCTGGTTATTCTATTATTCTGGGGGATAAGAAAAATAATACTTTAAAGATCTGTGCACACTTATTTCCTCTTGTGATTTGTAATTTCTTCTTAAGAGTTCAATTTCAGAGAGTGCTATTTCCTGTGGGGGTGATTTTGAGCAAGCTTCTAACGGTGGCCTACGGATTTCACCATCCCGGAGTAGTACTGTATATCTATCTATATAAAACCCTAATATGCAAATCGACCGAATGGCAGAATGACCAGTTGCTATGACATGCACTGAGCACCAGGGGGCAGACGCTCAGTGCAGAAGCTGCCCCCAGCCCGCAGCCCCTGACTGTGTCGCAAGCGGCAGTGCCAGGCCAGCCAAGGCGGGTGCGAGCGGGGGCCCCCGATTACCCTGTCAGCCACCCCACAGATGGGCCCTGGGTCTAGGGACCCTACCCATGCATGAATTTCATGCACCAGGCCTCTAGTTATAAAGAGAATTCTAACTCAACCTACCCTGCACGTGTGTGCATACTTGGGGTTCTAACTTCTCACAGGTGATTCTTTTGTCCCCAAGTACCTGGGCAACTGAAGCAGTGTCCTACCTGCTTCTTTCTTTAAAAATTTATTTCAGAGAGGAAGGAAGTGGGAGAGAGAAACAGACACATCAATGATGACAGAGAATCATTGACTGGCTGCCTTCTGCACACCCCCTACTGTCTCATGAGATAGACATCCACCACAGATACTGCCCTCCAGTTCCCAAGGTCTGTTTTGGTTCTGATACCTGAAACTCCTACCTCATAGTTCAGGCTTGGCAGCTCATCTTTACTTTTTAGAACTTGGAGATTTCTGACTTACCATTTTATTATTAAAAATTGTTTTTCACATCAATTTATAAGTCCATCATACTGACAGTGATAAGTTAGAATGAAATCTTAAAATCAGAATTTAGCTAGTTTCTATTAATACTTTCCTTTTCATCTAAGTAAAAAACAACAACCCAATCATAGCCCGACAAGGGCCGGGAATAAAACTAAGATGCCTCCTAGAACTCAGAAAATCCCTCTCTGTAGAAGGTAACAGTGAGGGAAGGGAAACGCACACAACTGGGGAAAAGAGGAAAGAGTTTACATTAGAGTACCCAGTGAGGAACCCACTCCCAGAGACGCAACAGTACCTGAGCTGTGCCATCATAGGAAGCAGATACCAGCCTTCCATCGTGGTGTGGGCTCCACGCCAGACTGGTAATCTTGGCTGTGTGCCCTGAGAGGGTCCGGTAGGGCTCTGTAATGGTCACTGGAGATTCAGGATTGCTCTCTACAAGGCAAGGGGAAAGGTTGTGAGAATAGGATGCAGTGAAACGTGAATGGGATGTGCGTTGTGTGTAAAGTACTCAAACACTACAGGAAGGTGGTATAAACTGGAACAGTCTTTTTGGAGAGCCACTTGGCAATAACCATTCTTTAAAAAATCTGGAGAAGCCCTGGCCACTATGGTTCAGTGGTTAGAGCGTCAGCCTGAGACTGAAGGGTGGCGGGTTCAATCCTTGGGCCCAGTTGGAAGGCAACCAATCGATGTGTCTCTCACATCGATGTTTCTCTCTTGCGCGCGCTCTCTCTCTCCTCTACCTCCTTCCCTTCCACTCTCTCTAAAAATTAATGGGAAAAATATCCTCCGGTGAGGATTAACAAAACAAAACAAAAAAACTGGAGAAAACACTCAGCAAACTGATAACATGGATTATTATTGAGGGATGATATTACGGGAGGAACTTTATTTTCTTAGTTACCATATATGTCATATTTGAAATTTTTCTTATTTTAAATAAGATGAATATATTACTTTTGCAAACAGAAAAAAATAAGAATAACATTTATTTTAATAGTAAAAAGGTATAGAGACTGGAATGGAAAGTAGCTGAACAGAGGATCGCACCCCCAGTATAGAAGAAACCAGTTACCTATGACAGCCTTCAGGTTGTGCACATAAATGACGGCATTGTTGGACCCGGAGGCCATCAGATAGCTCAGCTCTGGCTGGCTGCTATGCTCATGATGCCAGCTGATGGTATTCACGAGCTTGTGATGCTGCTGGATGGTGCAGATCAGTTTCAAGTTGGGAACCTGAAATATTTCTATTGATCTGAAATAAGAAACACATCAAGACATGGAGATGGATAATAAGTTTACAGTTAACGCAAACAGGCATCTCCTTCACTCCCTCAGTCAAGGAAAGGTGAAGTGGAATAGGATAACCCTATCTATCACTCTCTTAGAACCAGGGGCAAAAGGTTGTCTCTCAAACAAGTATTTCAGCTTTAAAAAAAATCCCCAAACTCTCTGAAAAGTGTTTATCAGGCTCTTGTAATAGACAGTGCTAGAGAGAAGCTAAAAGAAGAAGGAATGAACCAATGGCTGAATTAGGATTATGTTACTCTGAACAACATGGAAAGGGCACGGTGAGACCTAAAGAGGACTTACGCCTGGGCTTCATTTTAAAAAATGAAGGGGAATTTAGGCAGTTCAGTGCAGGAGATGAGCGTTTTGTAAAGCATCAAACAGTCAAACACTGAGTAGGCAAACACTCCTTGGAATAAAAATATCCAACTTATTTTGTAATTTTCAAAGATGCAGAGAGCTCCTGGATCATTCACAGACATCAAGGATATCAAATACAACTGGGCTTCCCCAGCTAACATTACAGGTGGCATCAGCCAGCTTGCAATCAAATATATGTGCAGTTACAAAGTGGTGTTTTTTTTTAAAGAAACAAACACATACCCGTCTTCATTGCCAAGAGCCATGATTTTGCCATCTGCTTTCCAGCTGATCTCTGTGTGTACAGGCAGTTTGTACTAGAAAGCAAAATAAACCAATCTTGACTAAAAACATTGTTCCTCTCTGCATATAGCTTATAAACCAATGATGACAGCACTAGAGAAAAAATCCCTAGAGTTTAAAAATCTTCTAATTATACAATAGCCATTCTTATAAATAATCTATATAATAACCAAAGAATTACTAAGAGCAAATGTTCTGATTATAATTTCTTTTTTTAAAGATATATTTTTATTGATTTCAGAGAGGAAGGGAGAGGGAGAGAGAGAGAGAAACATCAATGATGAGAGAGAATCATTGATTGGCTACCTCCTGCACGTCCTTCCACTGGGGATCAAGCCTGCAACCCGGGCATGTGCCCTTGACTGGAATGGAACCTGGGACCCTTCAGTCCACAGGCCGACTCTCTATCCACTGAGCCAAACCAGCTAGGGCTAATTATAATCTTAGTTGGGACAAAAAGAGGCCAGTAAATACTAAATGTCTACAATGTCTAACCTTGTGAAATGAGCTTCATTAAAAACAATTTTATCCCACAATGAAGAATGAAACATATCTGCTGGCTTGGACGACATAGGGGTCATGGTCTCCTTAACAAAAACCATACACCCTGCCCTTGCTTTCTTCTATCCCTTTAGTTTCTTTTCATGTTGGTCACCAAGGCTGCTGGGTCCTCTTCTTGTCTCTTTAGACCAACTCATACATGCCCACAGCTGCTTTTTTTTTCTTTTTAAGCATGTTTTTATGAATTTTTAAAAAATATATTTTATTTATTTTTTATAGAGAGGAAGGGAGAGGGATAGAGAGTTAGAAACATCGATGAGAGAGAAACATCTATCAGCTGTCTCCTGCACACCTCCTACTGGGGATGTGCCTGCAACCAAGGTACATGCCCCTGACTGGAATCGAATCCGGGACCCTTCAGTCCGTAGGGCGACGTCCTATCCACTGAGCCAAACCCATCAGGGCTTTATGAATTTTTTAGAAGGGAGAGGGACAGAGAGATAGAAACATTGATGAAAAAGGAACATTATCAATCCGCTGCCTCCCACACGCCCCCTACTGGGGATCAAGCCCACAACCCGGGCATGTGCCCTGACTTCGAAGTGAACCAATGACCTCAACCACTGAGCCACACGGGCCAGGCACCCACAGCTTTTTTAGCTATCATAAAGGGATTCTAAATTTCCATTTGCAGCCCAAACTCCTTGTATGAGTTTCTGATCCATACATTCAGCTGCTACAAAACCCAAAGCTCACTGGGAACAGGGATCTGGTCTCTATAATCATTGTTGAATCTTAATGTGCAGATAATATACAGAAGACAGTGGAGGAATGTAGTCAATAAAAATAATTCAGTTTATGATTAAATGTTATTTTTATGCTAGCCATACAAGAACAATGAGCAACAATAAAAAATGCTCATTTGAAAGAATAAGGAAATCTCAGCATTTAAGATTTCACTTCAAAAGATAGTTCTGGCACAGACATACTGATGAGATAGAAAGCAAATGTGATTAAATGCAGGAATCTGGGTCAAAGATAACAGGGAATTACTTTTGCAGCTTTTTAATAAATCTATAATTACTTCATTAAAAAATTAAAAACAAATGATGATTCTATCTTGAGCAAAATACCCCGCAGCCACACGTGGATGCCGTCTTACCAAGTTATTTTACCAAAGCCTCACTCTGGATGAACTGGCTGGCTGGACAAGAATGCTCTATATCCAAGAACTGAAAGTTTACAATAAATCACCAATGCAACTGAGATAAAACATTTTGCTGTTAAGTTCCTTGCTTTACTCAAGGATAAAGAATTCTAAGATATGTGTGATAACTTATTAATTCACTGAGTTTTTTTTTTTTTTTTTAAATATATTTTATTGATTTTTTACAGAGAGGAAGGGGGAGGGATAGAGAGTTAGAAACATCGATGAGAGAGAATCATCGACCAGCTGCCTCCTGCACATCTCCCACTGGGGGTGTGCCCGCAACCAACATACATGCCCTTGACCGGAATCGAACCCGGGACCCCTCAGTCCGCAGGTCGACGCTCCATCCACTGAGCCAAACCGGTTTCGGCAATTCACTGAGTTTTTAAAGAACATCTAAGAAGTCTGAGCATAACAGATATCTCTAATAATGGCATTTATTATGTAAGATGGAAAATCAAGATACAGAGATCAAGAGAAGACTTTAAACCACAAGAACTTACTTTGATTGAATTGGTGTCTCTGATGAGTTTGTTGATGTCAAAAGCCTCTCCATTAAGCTTCCAGGGGTTATGCTGTAAGACAAGCCCCTCCCCTCCACAGCTGTATAAAGTAAGGGAAGGTCTGTCTCCTTCTCCTCCTACATGAGACAAGAAAGCTTAGCAGTTTTGCATTCCACCAGCCAAAGCACCACCATACCATACTATCAATTGTTTTAATACACTGTAATAAAGCCACAGTTCTTTGCATCTGAACCTAGTTGGTGGGAGTAAAAGTAACAACGGTATACTAATAATTCTACATTAATATCTATAATGTAACATATTTGTTTTAAGCATTCTTCTGACATTCAAAATAGTATGGGGTGCCAAAGCTGGAATCAGAAAATATGTTCTCAAAGTTTTTGAATTTTTATATTTTCTTTCAGAAATAAGTACTCTACTCTTTGGGCATTTAAATATATGGAGCTGCAGGAATGTCTATGACTAACTATAAGGAGCAAACTTCCTTAGTGTTACAGCAATCCTCTTGTTGATTTTTAAGAAGCAAACAGTAGTTGTGATGGCTTTCTGTAAGGGCAAGTTTTACTCTCACCACTGTTAGAACTCTGCCTGACACGAATCAAGGAAAGTGAATGAATGAAAGATGATTGCAATGCTGTTTGAGTTCTGATGGTTTACACCATCCTCTCTATGTAATGCAGTTACTATGGAAATTTACAGATGTTTCATTATAGAAGAGTAAGAAAACCAAAGATTTTTGCTGAGCACACTCATTTTGAAAGATATTCTGAAGGAACTATCACTTTAGGAATAAGAAAGAGAAAGACAAGGCTGAGGAAAAGCCTAGAAGAGGAAAAGCGTCAGAATACAATGCAAGGCAAAAAGAGGTCACTTGAGAATCTCAGTTTGCTTTAGAGTTTAGGGAGGCTTGTTCTGGGTGAATGGTTTCTGACCTTTCACCCAGCACGTCTGCCCTCACAGACCCCTGGCTACATAGCAGCCAGCATAAGCAGTCACTGCACTGGAATATTTAGGACTCTTGAATATCCGAGGGTTAAACTGTAAGAAAGAGAATACTCTTGCATTTGTAAGAAAATGGCTCCGACACTTACCAAGTGACAGGGAAGGTATTGGTGGCCCCCAGGCTAAACTATACACAGTCTTCTTATGGTATGTGCTGGAAATCTGTGGAGGTCTAAGAGAAGGGGGATTACAAACAGAAAGATTTAAACAAAACGGCACAGTGGAAATAAACACTTTTTCCTTGTAAAAGGTTCCTATTATAAACTTATTTGCTGATATTAGAGAAAAACAATTTAACAGTACCCTTCTCCAAATAGCTGATTTGTAAAGAAGCAAATACTTAAATGACATACCATGTAATGATATCTACTAACAAAATCAGTAAGTCGCAAATACACTTTAAACACAGAAAAAATGTTATCTCCCTCTCCCCACCCAACCCGCTCATCTGGTCAGTTTATAAACATTTTCCCCATCTCTCCCTCTGAGTTGCCTACTTTACTTAAATGTCAAATATGTTAATATTACTGTAGTTATATAGCAGTGTAAAGGCCATCCCAGTGAGAGGCAGATAGGACTAGATAGAAAATGCAAACTGCTTAGCACAGAACTAAAGCTACTGCTAAGCATACACTATCACCATGCAAATGTCTCCACCTCACAGTCCAGTAAAAGACTAAATGTAGTTTTAGGTTTACCCTGTCTTTAATACCACATTCTTAAACTAAGAGAAGGTTTTAGATAGATTTCAAAGTTTTTCATTGTTTCTTTTTTAAAGAAACCTTGGTCTCAAAAGTGTTTCTTACGGTTCCTGTGGTGGTTAATAATATGTGAGGTGTCAGTTAAAGGCAGGGTGGTTATTACCTTCAGTGCATACTAAATTCTTTGTATGACTTTAGAATTCCAAGATTCCGGAACCTATGGCTGAACTAGCTGTTGACTTATTTACTTCCATGTGTCTGACATATTGTTATTATTCTAATAATTCTTTTTTAAAAATATATATATTTTATTGATTTTCTACAGAGAGGAGTGGGGAGGGTCCGGGGGGGAAAGGTCCCCGTGTCCTTCCCCCACCCCCGCTTTCTCTCCCCTACCCCCGGGCGCCAGAGAGGAAGGGAGAGGGATAGAGAGTTAGAAACATTGATGAGAGAGAAACATCGATCAGCTGCCTCCTGCACACCACCTACTGGGGATGTGCCCGCAACCAAGGTACATGCCCTTGACCGGAATCGAACCTGGGACCCTTCAGTCCGCAGGTCGACGCTCTATCCACTGAGCCAAACCGGTTAGGGCACATTGTTATTATTCTAGACAATAAACGAAAATTTCTTTGGCTAAAGGAAACAGAATAGCAGCTCTGGCTGAATGCCTAAGAATAATTTGTCCACAGCAACATCCTTCCCCCTAATCATACCTTTTCTAGTGTTATATAGTTTTATTTTCTTAGATGTTTCTTTGAAATAGTTTTTTTTTTTTTTTAAAAACATTTTTTTAAACATATTTTATTGATTTTTTACAGAGAGGAAGGGAGAGAGATAGAGAGCCAGAAACATCAATGAGAGAGAAACATCGATCAGCTGCCTCCTGCACGCCCCCCACTGGGGACTTGCCGGCAACTAAGGTACATGCCCTTGACCGGAATCGAACCCGGGACCCTTGAGTCCGCAGGCCGACGCTCTATCCACTGAGCCAAACCGGTTCTGGCTGAAATAGTTTTTTGAGAATTAAAAATGGTAGGGAGGGGGAATTGGAGCCCTGGCTGGCGTCGCCCAGTGGTTAGAGCATCGGCCTGCACACCAGAGGGGGTCACAGGTTGGATTCCGCAGGTTCGAGCCCCACCCCCAGTCAGGGTAAGTGCCGGAGGCAGCCAATTGACGTGTCTCTCTCACATCCATGTTTCTCTCTTCTCTCTCTCCCCCCCCTCCCCACTATACTGCCCTCTACCCTCCCACTCTCTCTAAAAAATTAATGGAAAAAATATCCTCGCTCTTTGGGTGAGGAAAAAAAAAAAGGAGAAAAATAGTTAACTACATGTAGATTACACATAAGTACTTAAATAATCGCAAAAAGGTTAGCACCGCAGTATAATAATTCTCACTTGAAGCAAATAATGTACAACAGAGGTAGGCAAACTTATCTTGCAAAGGGCCAGATAGTGAACATTTTAAGGCTTTTTGAGCCATGCTATCTCCGTCACAAGTAGTCCACTCTGCTGTGGTACTATGAAAGCAGCCCCAGACAAGATATAAACAAATGAGGATGGCTGGGTTCCAATAAAACTTAATTTAATTTGCATATGGCTGGACATTAGGTCATACTATAGAACTACTATTTAAAAAATCGAGGGAAAAGGAAATACTTTATATTCCCACAAGTCAGAACCACCATAACCTGAAAATTATTTATTTACTTATTTTTAAAAGCGAGAGAGGAAGGGAAAGGGAGAGAAAGGAGAAACATCGATGTGAGAGAGAAACATCAACTGGTTGCCTCTAGTATACACCCCGACAGGGGACCGAACCAGCAACTTGGGCATGTGCCCTGAGTGGGAATCGCACAGGTGACCTTTTTGTGCACAGGATGATGCTCAACCCACTGAACCACACTGGCCAGAGCTGAAAAAATACATTTTTATTTATTTATTTATTTATTTTTTAAATATATTTTATTGATTTTTTACAGAGAGGAAGAGAGAGAGATAGAGAGTTAGAAACATCGATGAGAGAGAAACATCGATCAGCTGCCTCCTGCACATCTCCTACTGGGGATGTGCCTGCAACCCAAGTACATGCCCTTGACCGGAATCGAACCTGGGACCTTTCAGTCCACAGACCGACGCTCTATCCACTGAGCCAAACCGGTTTCGGCTGAAAAATACATTTTAAAATTAAACCTTGAGTTTTAAGCCTCAGTTTCAGAGCCACACACTCTCACACGCACTCTCTCTCTCTCTTAATATAAAATAGTATATAGTAAAGATTGTTCTTATTATAATGGCAAATTCTGAAAACTGTAACAAATAATAGTCATTGAACAGTCAAACGGTCATATTCCTAATCAGGAAGAAGTTCAGAACCAGACTCCTAAAGATGCTTCCAGGCCAATTTTGATGCATGTCCAGGTTTCTGAACTCAAACTCCATCACTGACATTTTGGTCAATGGCCTAAACAAAGAATCATCTCTTTCTCTTACTTGTTGGAGTAGGTGTCATACAATCCCACTTTTCCGTCATCAGTTCCAAAAGCTAAGCAGCCTTCCTTGGTTGGGTGCCAGCACAGCTACAAAAAAAAAACATGAGGAAAGAGACAGACTGTAATGGGAATTCTCAGATTATCCTTCAGGCATTTAAATGGAAAACTTTCTTGCTCTTGGTGTCTTCTAATTTTACAAATTCTCGTTATTTAAAAGAGAAACAAAGAAGTATTAAAAACAAAGTGAGAGTTACCGGTAATGTCACCCCCAAAACACCCCATTGCCAGTATTGAACTTTTTGGTGAATAATCTTACAATATATGCAATTGAAAAAAACAAAAATAGATTCAAACATATAAATGATGTACATGATACACTGTTGAGTGGGGATAAAAAATGCCAGAACAATTTAGAAAATATGATCCTAATATTAAAATTTTGAAAGACACATCACAAATTGTCAACAGTAGTTCAATGGATTATGGAAATGGGTGAATGGAGTGGAGAAACATTTATTGCTTTTAGACTAAATGGCCACAACAGAGGTCTCACTTTAGAAAAAAACAAAAAAATTTATACATGTGGTTTTATAATGTGCTTTCTGTGTTTTGTCATTTGCATTCTTCGTGAGTCATTACCATCTTTTCACATAAAATAAAGATCTGCATTGTCATTTCTAATAGTTTGATACCATTCCATGTGGTCATAATTAATAATTATCTTCCATGAATGCACATCCAGGTTATTTCTAATTTCTTACTATTATAAAACATGGTAACTTGAACAAAGCTTTAACTTTAAATCCTAAATTTGGAGATAATGGGTTTGTTTGGAGAGAATCCTTCACTTTCCCCAATTGCAAACTCTATTGAAAATACCCTTGAACAACCTGTGATTCTCAACAGAGTTCATTTAAATGAAAAGGTATTCTCTAAAAGAGAATTACTGACTTGAAAATAAGTTCATAGTAAGCTCAAAGACAGCATCCGTACCGCTGTAACCTTGGACTTGACACCCTGCCAAAAATTTTTCACATCATAGTTGTTCTTTATGGAGATTGTATTCCATACACGGATCATGCCATCTCCAACGCCTATGGCCAAACAGCCTGTGTCCACAGGAGAGAAAGCCAGGCTGTAGGCAAAGCCACCGAGGGAAGGCAGGGTCCAGCAGCACTCCAGGGTGGCCATGTCCCAGCATTTTACCTGAAAAGATGAAAAGTTAAGGCCTAAATATAAAAAAGATCAGAGAAACAGGAAAAGGAATCAACATTTCAAATAGGATGGGTTTAGAGAGTAAACAAAGATAGTGTAATTTAACTATTCTAATAGGGATTGGAAAAAGCATGCCTTAGAAAAAACACACCCAAAAACCCAATAATAAATTGTAGAGCTCAGAGGGATCTTAGCATACACTTATTCCCAGAGATGTCAGGTGAGCTCTGAGCCATACAATTAATCAACCAGAACCAGGCCTGCCACTTACAAGGTCAGTGGCCTTCCTACTCTATTGTATTGGCACATCAGTGATTTCCTCATTTGGCACGCCTTAGAAAAAACACCCAAAAAACCAAAATAAATTGTAGAGCTTAGAGGGATCTTAGCATACATTTATTCTCAGAGATGTCACGTGAATTCTGAGCCATACAATTAATAAACCAGAACCAGGCCTGCCACTTACAAGGTCAGTGGCCTTTCTACTCTATTGTATTAGCACATCAGTGATTTCCTCATTTGGCAAACTCTAAGCAATAAAGATGGTCTCAAGATACTGGAAAAAATCAGTGTTATCTCAAAAAGCAAAATATCGCCCTAACCGGTTTGGCTCAGTGGATAGAGCATTGGCCTGTGGACTGTGCCTTGGTTGCGGGCACATCCCCAGTGGGGAGTGTGCAGGAGGCAGCTGGTCGATGTTTCTCTCTCATCGATGTTTCTGACTCTCTGTCCCTCTCCCTTCCTCTCTGTGAAAAATCAGTAAAATATTAAAAAAAAAAAAAAGCAAAATATCAGTATCATACCGATAGGAAGAGCAGTGCTAAGTTTTTAATTGTAACTTGTGTAACAGAGGGACTTGGGAGAAAAAGTTTATCAAATGAGCCTAGCTTCACGGCAAAGAGTAAGGCCAAACTCTTAAAGCCAATTCTCCCTTAGAGAGATTTCACCAAGAGCAGATGATTCTGCTACCGAACTATAGACAAGGATATAATAAAGCCAAAGCATGATCTCACATATCCTTCCCTGGACACATCTACTCTTCTTTATCACATCTGCTTCAACAAAAAGGCATCTTGGTGGTTCCTCCCCTGCCCCCTACCTCTCTGCTGTTACTGTATTTAGTGCCAAGCGGTAACAGTAACTGAAATAGGAACTGGAGGTAAGGTGGGGTATGAATGGAACTGACGGCTGGTTTGAAAAAGCCCTCTAATCCCATGTAAGCCATAAATCACCGCTTTTCCATGCTGAACACAGGAATAAGCTGTCCTTACATCTCTGTCCATTGATGTGGAAAGCAGCAGCTGTTTGTCATCCTCAGTTTGCAACGGACATAAATTAAACACAATTCTTGAATGATTCTGCCCTTCTGCTGAGGCACTAAAGAGGGTATATTTCCGTCTCCAAGACTGAGTGAGATCCCACAGCAGCAATTCACCTCTGCGAAGGAAGGACAGGCATTAGTTCTCTTTCACAAGCCCTTTGAAAAGAAGAGATACTGGGCCGGAGCGTGGGCCCAGTTGCAAATTTCTGTTCATTGTTCCTATAAGTAGAGAACAACTCTGAAGTATGCACAGGATATCTCTGGAAGCACACACAAAAACAAGGAGTCAGTCCTACGGGAAGAGGAACCAAGTAGCTGGAGGAATCAGAGGCAGAACGGTACTTTATCATAGCTTTCCTTCTTTCTGCACCATAGGACTATACTGGACTACCTTTTGAACAGATTTTCCTAACAGCTTTAATTAGGAAATGCCAAAGGCTTTAAGATATAATATCTCTTTTTTGGGTCAGTGAGGGTGGCAGGGGGTAGGGCCATGACTAATGTTTTGGTGAGATTTCTATATGCTTTACCTGTATTATTTCATTTAAAAGCAGGGCCTTTTCTGTTAAATTCACTTTATTATCTCAAGCAACTAAAAGCTGATACTCAAATTTTGTTTACTGAATGGCTCTAATCATCCTAAGAGAAAGGAGATACTATAACCTCCTCTTTTTATATGTGAAGTAACTGAAGCTCAGAAAAGTGAAGGGTCTTACTCATGAACACACAGCAGGTAAGTCACGGGCTGAGTCTGAAATTCAGTTCTGCCTGACTTCAGAGTCCATTCTTACCCACCAGGCTATACTTATCTGATCTTTTCACAACTCTCTTATCACACAACACAGATATCGATCCCATGATTTTTCCAATACAAATGGCCTATCATAATATAAGTCTCAGCCACTGCTTTTTCCATCTGCAAGTCTAGGAATTCCTGAGGCTAGAGAAGAAAACAAAACATGTCAAAGGGCACGACCAGGAAAAAGACTTACCCAAAACAGCTAGATACCAGCTGTGTTGGCTGATCCCGGGGCCAATGGAGTGTCAACCAAAGGCGCTCCTTAACAGTTGGGTCTACCCCTCCTCTTCTCTTCAGAAAGGGCAATTTCAAAGTCATCACACCTGCAGATTAGCATAAAGTCATTAGCAGCTAACAATGCAGTAACCCCCTCTATCTGCGGCTTCAGTAACCTGTGGGCAGCCATGGTCCAAAAACATTAAACGGAAAATTCCAGAAATAACAATTTCTGTTTTAAATCGCACACTGTTCTGAGTAGTGTGATGAAATCTTGTGCTGTCCTGCCCTGAACACGAATCATCCCTTTGTCCAATGTATCCATGTTGTATGTGCTTCCCACCCGTTAGTCACTTAGTAGGTGATCCGACAGACTACCGTGGTCTCACAGTGCTGTGTTCAGGTAATCCATTTTACTTAATAATGGCCTCAGAGTCATTCACATACTTATTACAGTATGTCATTATAATTGTTCTATTTAATTATTATTGTTTTAAATCTCTTATTGTGCCTAATTTATAAATTAAACTTTATTACAGGTATATATGAATAGGAAAAAACATAAGTCTATATAGGGTTCGGTGCTATCTGAGGTTTCAGGCATCCCGTGGAACTCTTGGGACCTATTCCTCTCAGATAAGACGGAAGTACTGTATAGTTTGTGGTTTAGAAGTTTGTTAGTTTGGTTACTTAGGATTCAGACCTCATTTCTCCTGGTAACACTATTATGCTTAGTGGTTAACACTAGTCTAGCTAATTTAAATCAAAGCTTTTACAGGCCAAGGAAGTGAGTTTCCGACTAGAACTGAGCACCCAGGTGGTAACACAATCTGATTCTCCAAAGTTGGCAGGACAGAGGGTGGGATTCCTTCTTCTAGCTGTGAAGAAATCCAACGAAGGCGACAAAGCTGGCATTGACATGTGACAGGGAAGTCCCTCCACCCCGGATGCTACTAACCGGTGGTTCTTAGTTTCTACGGAGTATCAGAACCACTGGTGGGATTTCTAAAATTCATAAGCCGGGGCCCAACCCCAAGAGATTCTGATTCAGAAAAATTGAAGACAGTTGTCCATAACTGTATTATTTATTTTTTTATTCTTCAGCATCATTAAAGTTTAGAAGTTACTCTTCTGGATGGATTCTTAGCTTGATGTTATCCCTACTTGGGAGAATCAGCCAAAGTATGTCCAAAAGCCATCCACAAATCCTAAAACATTCTGTTTCCCCAAATTATGCTAATAGCTACCACTGACTAAGCCCTAACTATGCTACTTGCTTTACATGCACAAATGCATTTGGACAGATGATAAAACTTCTATGGTTTAAGTAGAGAAAACAGACTGCTATAAAGTGAAAGTTTTGATTTTTACTATACAGGTAACATCCACTCTGCCTGGATCTTCTCTCAATCTTACGGTAAAAGTTCTGCTCAAAGAAATGCTTAGGAAAGCTGAATGACTGAGCTTCTACATTTAAATATGCACGTCTCTAGTGGGTGTATATTATTTATTCTGCATCTGTGCATTAAAAGTTCTTACTCTAGCCCTAGCTGATTTGGCTCAGTGGATAGAGCATTAGTCTACGGACTGAAGGGTCCCAGGTTCGATTCCTGTCAAGGGCACTTGCCCAGGTTGTGGGCTCGATCCCCAGTATGGGGCGTGTAGGAGGCAGTCAATCAATGATTCTTTCTCATCATTGGTATTTCTATCTTTCCCTCTCCCTTCCTCTCTGAAATAAATAAAAATATGTATTATTTTAAAAAGTTCTAACTCTAGTGATCTTTTCCATTCCTCTGATCAAGGCCTTGTCAAGTTCCAATATCCCCAGCCTCAACAAACATCTTATCCCCCATGCCACAGAGCGACCCTTCTATGAATGTAACAGAAACCCTCGCCTCCAACACCAAAGCCAGATGTTGGGAGCACAGAGTTCTAGTCTAGGCTAGGTTGGGAAACAACTTTCTGCATAGAAAAGTAAAGGAACCGCTTTTGACAGATGACATACTCTCAGTACAAGGCAGAATAAACAACTTATGCCTCTCCTGGACCAATCTAGGTTATATCGCAAAAGAAATGATCAAACATCGATCTTACCTCGGCCTCGAGAGCAGCTCCAGATTCGAATGGTCTGATCTTTGCTTCCAGTGGCTAAGTAGCAGCCTTTTGTTACTGGAGTTTGTGCTATAACTTTCCCATTAGGAAGTTCAGGTTCTTCTAGGATAGAGATGGTAATTTTGTTACACGAAACAGGCACTTATCTCAAAGAAAAAATAGTTTGCAAGGGTTCCAGGATCTTAGCTATCAGCTTTCATATATCTGATCTGCAAAAGTCACATTTTAAATATAATTCAAACGATACAATTCTACACATTGTGTTCCTTAGCGCTAAAGAATACAGAACCCTTCCTTAAGTGACGGCTACCTGAATTTTCCTCTTGATTTATGGGTAAACAGTCTTCCCCAGGCAGAGGACACCAGGCTATGGAGTGGATCTCATCATCATGGCCCCGAAGTCTGTGAATAACTTCTCCTTTCTTGCTGATGTCAATTATAACCACTATGCCATCCTTGTAGCTGAAAAACAAGTTGGAAAACATTTTGTTTTCCAGTAAAATTTTGCCTTAGGAGTTATTGTGCATTTTTAAAAGTTAAGTGCATTGGGAGTTGGGGAGAAGAAGACAAGAAACGATTAACTTTGTCCTTTTTCTAAAGTGTTCATTTCATGCTTCCTGATTTTTCAAATCCTCCTCCACGATCAATCTTGTAATAGTAATAGTGCACGTTACCTGGCACAAAGCTCAAACGGGAGTGTGCTTATGTTCTAAGTTCTTTTAGGGGCCCAGCAGTTCCTCTAATTACACTCAAAAAACTCCTTCTTTATACCAGCAATCCTGCTTTTCCAACTAGAAATTTAACAAAAGCTGCAGAACTCTTAATTCTAGATCTGGGTATTCCAAGGCTATATCATTCAGTGAGTTCAAAAGAGGCTGAGGAATTCTAACAGCTTTTTTTTAAGTGGTAAAGTATTTCAGACACAAAGTATCTACCACTCAGACTAAGAAAAAAACAATTATCAATACAGTTGAAGTCCTCTGAAGTCCTCACCCAAACTCTGTCCCTCTCTTCCCTAGAGGGAAATTGCTATTTGTGAATTTTGTGTTACATCATTCCTAGCCTTTCTTTGTTTACATTCCTAAATAAAATACATAATTATTTTATATACTAGAGGCCCGGTGCACGAATTTGTGCATGGGTGGGGTCTCTCGGCCTGGGTGGCAATCGCCCAGTCCCGATCAGCCCCGAGGGGGGGGGGGCGGGGCGGCGGCGGGCGGGACCTGCTGTGGGAGCGCACTGACCACCAGGAGGCAGCTCCTGCGTTGAGCGTCTGCCCCTGGTGGTCAGTGCACGTCATAGCAACTGGTCGTTCAGGCTTTTATATATATAGATTTTAAAACTTCATATAAATGATATCATGTGGTCTCTTTCTGCAGCTTGCTTCCTTAACTCATTCTATTCGTGAGTCAGCCATGTTGGCACATGTAACTGTTCCTGGCCAGCCATTTATACTGTTGTGTAGTCCTCCATCATCTGAATATACCTCAACTTTTTAATTCCTTTTCCTTTTGAAGGGCTTACATTTTTAGCTATTACAAACAAAAAATGCTGCCATTTATGTTCTTATACACACCTAAGACAATTTCTGGTTTGATGCCTAGTAATGAAACTGTCAGGACGTAAGATATGCACCTCTTTGCTTTACTAAGAAATGCAAAGCTGCTCTCCAAAGTGTGTGAACCTATTTGCATTTCCTACCTAACAGATACTTCTACAGGGAAAAATACCAGTGACAGCTTTATTTACTTAGTTTTCTCCTTTTATAAAATTTTCCCTCATTACAGCTTTATTAAAAAATGAAATCATAGAATATGTTAATCTTCAAAGAATATGGACTTTGAAAACCACCAAGTTCTGTAACGTAATAGTCAGGCGATCAAGCTCTCAAGAAATAATCACCATTTTGAAAGTCCTTGGAAAACAATCATTCTCATTCAATCCTGTGTCTGAAGGTACCTGACTCTTCTCTTCTTGTGAATTCCAGCTCACCTTTCAAGGTCAGTGTGGTTTAACCTTCTCTGACCCCTGCCTACCACCCTTTCTGCTCCCTCTCTAGTGCCCCCCACGGCACAGAGACTGCCGATCCACAGACCCCTTCCATTTTCACTATTATTCACTCCTTTAAAAACCCTTATCTTCTTGTCCCTCTCTCTCAGGGGTATTTACTCCACAAAACCTCAAACCTGGTTGAATTCAACCATCTTCTTTCTTAACCAGTGTGAATAGTTCAAAGTCATGACCATGATCCTTAGCTTGGCACTCAACAGGGACTACAATTTCCCTCGGTAAGTTCATTTTCCTATTCTCTGAGATGACTTTTCATACCTTCTTCCTGCATCCAGTCCCATCCCCACCGTGAACTTGACTCCCATCTCCTCTCTGACTTATGCCTCATGGAGAAAATCAGAAGCCATCAGAATGAAGCACCGCCCCTTCCAACAGATCTACAAACCTACCCGCACTATTTCCATAGTCTCAGCTGCTTTCTACTTGTGACCAATACAGATACAACAGTACTTACCAATGGCTAAGTCTTATCACGGTTCACCCCTGCAACAAGCTCTCCCTCTTCTGCCTCATTTTCATCAGCATAAAAGCACGCCCTTGCTATCTTCTGTCTAATATTCCCTCAACCCCCGGATACCTCTTGGGTTCATGTCTATGCACATTTTTGGGAAACAAACTGTGGAAACACTGTCTCCATGTATACTTTACTACCTTATACGCCCCTCCCCCGCCTCTTGAATCCTCTCCAGTCAGACTTTCTAGTGCTTATCCAGTCTTCAAATCAGAGTGAATGGACATCTTTGGGAGAGAAGTAAATAGAGTGGTGAGGGAAGGGGAAGCCCACTCAGGCAGCTCGTGTGAAACCACCTTGGTGACCAATAAGGAGACAGATCCCAATGCCAGGTCACTTTCCCAACCTAGAGGGAGAGCTGAGAACCAGAGAGACAGAGCTGAGCCATTTGATTCTCTGGGAGTAAATTTTATATTCAAGGGCAAGTAAAGACAGAGAAAAAGGTGAAGATGTGAAGAATGAGGAAAGTAAGCTATCCTAGAAACCTAGGAATTAACAACAGAGAGTGGAAGAGATTGTAGGACCTGGAGGTCACAGGACTAAAGGACACCAAGGGGTCAGGGGAAGTGGTTAACACCTATAAATGGTTTCCTTTGAGGAATAAAGGGACAGGAGAGGGGAAAGCAAATGCAATATATGAGCATAAGCACAAATAAATGATAAATACAGATAGAACACTACTTACCCAATGGCTACTAAGTCTTCATGATGAGGTGAGCAAGTAAGGCAGAAAATGGTCCTGGGTTCTATAAAGAGGTGCTGGCTGTCATTTCTGTTAAGCCAGTAACAGAAAACCACTCCTTTTTCATCTCCAGATACTATTAGGTCCTTTACCCGAGGAGACCAATGCAATGCTGATATTGTATGCTTTAAAACAAAACATAAATATATTTGCTTCTCACTTGTCAATGCTGAATTTTTACTCAGTTTTTAACCAGTATGAGGCACATTATAGGTACCTAATAAATACTATTAGTACCACTTGTGTAGCAAGACTATACTAACCAAATGGTAGGAGAATTTAGGCTATTGAGGATCAAAGAACCATTTAAAATAATTTCTTTAACAGCTTACTGCAGAGTTCTTACTAAGAGTAAGTTAACTGTGTTCCTTTCCAACATTCTCTCAAAAGACAGGTAAGTCAAGTTTCATTTACTGATTTATAGTTTATATCAGCAGCCTAACCAGACAGTAAATACTTTAGATTTTGTGGGCCACATTTTCTCTGACGCAACTATTCCATTCTGCGAATGTAGCATGCAAGCAGCCAATACTGAAGCTGTGAACAATCCTTAAATGAACGACTGGCTGTATTACAGTAAAACAATTTGCAAATACAGGCAGCAGTGTAGTTTGCTGACCTTTGGTTTATAAGTCTTGCCTCCCAAAAATGTCTCTTACAACATAGAGCTCCTTATTTAATTTATGAACACAATTGTAAAAGTTAACTTGCATAAACGAGCTAGCAAAACTATACTTGAAACAAAAGAACGCTTGGCACAGATACGTAACAACAGTCAGGGAAACCAGTAAGCCGTGGTACCTGATGGAGTGCATGTTCTGCCACAACTGCTTTTGTCTCCACGTCCCAGATTTTCACAGTCCCATCATCAGAGCTGGTGGCACAAAGGTTGTATTGACCCGGATGATGAGAAAACGTGAAGCCGGAGACTCTCTCGGTGTGTCCCACCAGCTCCCCTATGACTTCAAGCAAAACAAGACTTTGGGTTAAAGTGCTACCTGAGATTTCTGGCTGAATCAGGCTGTTGTTAGATGCTGAGTGGGATCTCACTTGTTCCATGACATAACAAAAATATCCGGGGACTCAGTCAAAAACTCCCAAGTGCAGGTACTGGCTCTGCCACGTGACTTTAGACAAGTCATTTTATTTCCTGGAGCCTCAGTCCTCTCAACTGTAAAACGCTGTTGATATTCCCTGATGTGCCTAGTTCACAGGCTGAGGAGCAGCCCAAATGAAGAATGGGAGCCCTAGCTGATTTGGCTCAGTGGATAGAGCGTTGGCCTGTGGATTGAAGGGTCCTGGGTTCGATTCTGGTCAAGGGCACGCACCTTGGTTGCAGGCTCCTGGCCTTGGTCAGGGGCATGTGGGAGGCAACCAATCGATGTATCTCTCTCACATCGGTGTTTCTCTCTGTCTCTCTCTCTCTCTCCCTTCCACTCTCCCTAAAAATCAATGGAAAAAATGTCCTTGGGTGAGGATTTAAAAATAAAATAATAAAAAATGGGATTCTTACTTAGATCTGGCGAGAGATCGTTTGGAGTAGAATAGCTGGCATGCCATATCCCATGGTATAATCAAGACCTAGTTTGGAGCCTAACGGCACCTGGCTCCATGCGTTCATCTCACAGAAATGAGTATCATATCTGTAGGATCTTGCTTAGGGCCTGGAGCTGAAGGCAACCTCAACCCCAAGAAGGCTCCTAAGGGATCCACGTGCAATGGGTCGGGGAGGGGGGAGGCCATAGATGTTAGAAATTCCTGGGTCTGGACAGAGATAACTTCCTGGGGAAGCGAGCAGTCCCTCGTGAGGGCGCCGGGAGGCGGGACCGCTCATCCACAGCGCAGTGTCGCTCAATCTTGGAGATCCGGACGCGACTCCGTTTAGGGGCTGAGAGCAGACTCTTCTCCCTGCCGGGGCCTCAGTTTCTCCTTCTGTAGAAGCGGGTGGCTGAAGACGCCTACTCGGCGCCTCCAGGGAACGCTAGACGTGCAGGAAAGGTGGGGGCAGGGGCAGGGAGTTACCTCGAAATGGGGGCGTCCCAGGGATCGCGCCTGCGCCCGGGCCCACGCGGACAAGGAAGACGGAGGTCCGCGCCGCGAACCCGAAGAGGCCCCCGGGGACCGCATCGCTGCAGCGGGCGCAGTACCAGTTGGGGGAGGGCGGCAGCGTGCGCGGCTCCTGGCCCATGATCACGAGCCACCGGGGAGGAGGTAAGAAGCCACTGGGACAAACCGTTTGCAGCCCCACGCCGTGGCCGGGAAGGGGGCGGGCCAGCTCGGAGCCCCGCCTCCCGGGCCCGCTGCTGCTACGGCGCGCGCCGAGGCCCAGGCCGCACCGGGCTCTCGCTGCCGCCGCCGCCGCGGGGTCTGTCGCTGCCTGAGCCCAGCCCCGGGGTTAGGCTTTCTCGTTTCCTACAGTCGAGGTACATAATTAACGGGTTAGACGGGTGGAGTCATCTTCCCGCTCCGCCCGTTTAATGCCGCCCCAAGGAATTTTGAACTCTTCCTGCGAGGGCACTTCGCTAGCTCTGGAGATGCTTTTTAAAGCAGAGATTTTCCACTGGTGCCGAGACAGCAAGAATTTTTAAAACACGCAATACCTGACTATTTAGTCAGGGGCATTGACCTCTTTTCCCTTAGATTGTCAAATAAAAAAATAAGGACAGCCAACACAACAATAGCGGCTCGGTATGAATGAATCAAAATTATGCCCCCCCCTTTTTTTTTGGCTCAGATTGGCAAAAAAATACATTTTTTGGTGTGCCACAGGATTTTAGTAATTAGTTTATGTGTACCATAAGATGAAAAGGTTGAAAGAGAGCTACAAGGATATATCCAAAGATATCTAACAAATAGATAAAAGTTCCAATCAGAACTCAAAAAAAAAAGAAAAAGAGTTTGTGCTCTTGGGTGGAACTTCTGGCTCCGGGTTCTTGGTAACTCAGGGAGAAGAAGAATAGAGTGACTCCATTTGATTGAGTGCCAGCTCCGTGAAACTGTATGTGCTAAGTGCTGCGGAGGAAAAGAATGGAGGTTTCCTTCCAACGCAAACAGGCAGGTGCTCACACTGCTGCACTACACTCTCCTGCTCCAGTATTGCTTGCATTAGGTAGCTGGCACTCCGGCGTATGTAGCAAACGAAACCCGAGATATCTAAATACAGAGAGGTAAAACGCATGTCTTTGGATATGGGTAGGGGTACTAACTTTGGAGGCATAACACGATGGACTGCTGGTTTTTGCCAGTTGTTATCTAAGAGACTTTAGCTTATCCTAAGTCTCTTCATTTGAAGAAGGAAACTGATAATCTATGCCTTGTTGCATTGCTCTGAGCAATACTGAGATTTAGTGAAATGCTCGCTGGACATAGACAGTAGCAAATGCCCCGATGGTAATTAACTTTTATCTCTTGTAGGTCAACCTGGAGATTAATAGGGATTAGGACATCATACTTTATATTTGAACTGTTTGTTTTATAAAAGATCTTTCCACGTGATCTCCAGTGGAGATCTGAAAACAAAACTGCTGTAAGGATAATTATTCGATTTCACTGGCTAGAACACTGAGGCCCACCCAGGTTAGGTGGCTTGTTCGAGATCTCTGCTTCCCTAATCCTTTTAGACCATTTGTGAGGTGACGTTTCGTAATTTTTCTGGATCCCGATGAATTTCCGGAAACTGACTACTTTTCGGCCTTTGTTAAGTCATTCATTCCTTAGCAAGGTTGGGCTGACCACGCCTTAAGCGCTGGCAGCGCTGGCAGCGTCTTGGTGGTCTCCATGACAACACCGCAGGTGTAGGTACTGACGGGTTTTCCCCGGGGGCGGGGGAAGGAAAGCGGAGAATTGCGCATGCGTCCTGTCCAGATGCTGACTGAGCTCGGAGGCTTCCGTAGAGGGGAGGAGCAAGATGGCGGCGGCAGTACTGGACCGTCTGGGTGAGGATTTTGGTGGTTAAGGGGCGTAGAAGGGAGAGGAGGTGGGAGTCTGAGTTGACGGCTTGTGTTGCTGTTGCAGGTGCGTTATGGATGCAGAGTCTGAGGCGGAAGCTGGCCCTGGGGTAAGTGGCCTCGGAGTTGCAGAAGGGCCACGGCCTTACTAGCCCTTCAGTTACTGGGAGCCTCTGTGCGGGCTCTGTTTTAGGCTCTGGGGCCACCATTCCGCCGCCTTATTACGTAGCCCTCGGGATCAGGATTACCTGCAATGTCTTTTCTTTCTTTTTTTAAAAAATTGATTTCAGAGAGGAAGGGAGAGAAAGAGAAACATTAATGATGAGAGAGAATCATTGATCGGCTGCCTCCAGCACGTCCCCTACTGGGGATCAAGCCCGCAACCCAGGCATGTGCCCTTGGCGGGAATCGAACCTGGGACCCTTCAGTCAACGCTCTACCCACTGAACCAAACCATCTAGGGCTGCAATGTCTTTTCTGATCTTTCTGAACACGGTCAGACTCTCCCAACCTCGCCGCAGCGGCCCGCTTGCCTAGTTCCCGCTCCAGCGCCCTGCTTACACCTGCAGGGCCCCCGTCCCGCCTTCCTGGTTCCCGCCCCAGTGCCCTGCTTATACCTGCAGGGCCCGCGTTGCAGACAGCGCGGCTGACCTCGCCTGGGGTTGTGTTGCTCGCCTCGTTGTCGTACCATCCCGTGTAGTGTACGTCCCCATTTTGCAGACAAGGAACTTGGAGCCCTCCAAGTAAAAACTTGCCTAAGGTCCCTCAGATATAGGACGTCTTGAAGCTTTATACTATACTCTCCAGAGCGTCCTTTGACCCCAGGACCAAAGCATTCCTTAAGGTTAGGGGATGCAGTTGGGTCAGGACTGGCGAGAAGCCTTCCCCCTCTCCTTTCTAATTGCCCCCCCCCTTTTTTTTCAGTACAGCGATTGATATTTGGAGATTGATAATCTGATTGTAAATTTTCTGATCAGCCTTTATTTTGGTTTATATTCACTTTGGAGACAGAAAAGTTGGGTGCAAATCTACTTTTTAAGTGTGTGATTTGGGGGAAGTTACTTATTTTTCTAAGTTTCAGTTCCTCATGAGAGGAATAGTAGTACCTACCTTAGATTATTTTATGAGGATTGAGATAATGTATATGAACTGTTTAGGACAGTGCATGTTATATAATAATCCACCCTAAATTTTAACTGCCATTGCTGCTTTTATCATAAATGACTAGAGGCCCGGTGCACAAAATTTGTGCACTCTAGGGGGGTCCCTTAGCCTGACCTGCGCCCTCTCACAGTCCAGGAGCCCTCCCGGGCTGTCAGTTGGACATCCTTAGCACTGCAGCAAGGAGGAGAGGCTCCTTCCACCACCACTGTGCTCTCCAGCTGTGAGCCCAGCTTCTGGCTGAGTGGTGCTCCCCTGTGGAAGCGCACTGACCACCAGGGGAGCAGCTCCTGCGTTGAGCATATGCCCCCTGGTTGTCAGTGTGTGTCATAGCGACAGGTTGTTCTGCCTTTCGGTCCATTTGCATATTAGCCTTTCATTATATAGGATTACTGAGTTCCCGTTTTTTGTTGTTGTTTGTTTTGTTTTGTTTTTTGCTCCATCCTAGGCTCTTGGTTCAAGAGGATGAAGAGGTGGGCTAACAAAGAAAATAGGGGGCACAGCCCTTAGGGTTTGCCTACACTTTGCTTTCTTAGGTTACCTTCTCTCTACTGCAGCCATGCTGATTAACTTACTGTGTTCTGAATATGTTGTGCATACACTTGCCTCTTGGCTTTTTCATGCTGTGCCCTCACTTCCTGTCTACAGCAGCAGTCCTACTTGTTTGTTATTTAACCCCCTGTTCACATGTTTCACCTTCAGAAGGTTTTCTCGGGTCTCACTAAAAATGGAAGGCATTAATTTCTCTTTCCTTTTAGCATGTGTGCCTTGAGTAGTCACTGCATGTGCATGTGTCTGGGCCCTTTACTAGCTGTGAACCCTGGACAGATAGGGTCAGTTCTTGTTTCTCTTTGTAGCTCCAGCATTGGGTCCTGAACAAGTAAAGATTTTGTTAATGTTTGTTGATTTAAATTGTCCTGCAGTGATTTATATTGGGAAGATCTGAGCCAGATAACTTAGTTTGGCTTCAGTCTTTTCATCAATATCATACAAGATGGTTGGAATTTTCTAGATAATCTCATAAGACTCTTTCTAGTTCTGAAATTATGTAATTCTATGAATCCCTATTCTGGACTTTCTAATGGGGAAATGATCAGATGAAAACTAAGTGGAAAAGGTATGAATACTGCCCATGATAACTGTAAAATCTTAGGGATCATCTAATTCAGTGTTTGGGAACTAATTGCATATAGGTGCTAGAAATAAATTAATTAGGAGAAGTTTTTGTAAAATGAGAGAGTGTGTTAGGGCCTGTGTCAATTTAGAGTGCATTCCTCATCTAAAGGCTTTGAATTGGGCTAAGACCAGATGAAACCTTTCCATAGGCTGTATTTGGTAGCAAACGGACATTTTCCAACCTTTGAATTCCAAGTCTCCCATTTCACTGCTGGATGCATTTGAGAAATTTTGTGACTTACTGAAGGTTATACAGTTAATACATGGCAAGTCTAGGATCTAAACAAAAAATCCTCTGGCTTTAAATAGTGTCCTGTTACACTATGGAGGGACAGAGTGATGGGCACAGAAGAGGTTTGTCAGGGAAGTTTTTTGGGAAGAGGTGACATAAGTTTAAAGTGAAGAGTACATTTTGGTGGTTTAGAAAATATCTCTGGTTTTTATTCATCTCTGCTTTCAAGTGTTCTGATTGCATGACCAGCAAGATTTGACAACCACATTGATTTTGTGCTCTCTCAATTAAATCTTACCTTGTGATTCGAGGGGTTGTGGTTTCTTGCTTTTTAAGACAATGATTCTTAAATTTGAGTCACAGACCCCTTTGAGAGTATAAGGAAAGCCACAAAGCATCTTCCCAGGAAAATACATATTACAGTCATAGTTGTGTTTGTAATTTAATAGTCCTCAAGCTAGGAATCTGCACTGGAACATCACACCTAAACACAAGCATCTGTTTGTGATGCGTGAGGTGCTGTAATGCTCACTATGCAATGAGGACACAATCATGACTAGTGCAGTACACAGTAGAGCTTTGCGGCAGTAGTTAGAGGACTTGGTTAGGGGAGGGTTGGTTTTAAGTTGGGAGACTATTTGAGATTATTTGTTTGCTGATGGAAATGATCCAATAGAGAGGAAAACATTGCTGATAGAAAGAGGAAAGAAAGAAGTGCCTGAGCAATGTACTTGAATAAGTGGGAAGGAATGGGATCTAGGGAGAAGGGATGAGAGTGGTACTAGCTAGGGCCTAGACATTTCATGCATAATAACGAGAGAAGGTAGTAAGTATTTATGGACATGGATGTGGGTAGGTATATGGATTAGGTGGTGGGAGCTTGTGGAAATTATCTTCCAATTGTTTGCTTTTTCTTAGCTAAAGAAGCATTGTTAACAGTTGAGATTGAGGGTGAGAGAGGCGATATGGGAGGCTTGACTAGCAAGAAAAGGTATGATATTTGTTTGAGGGGCTAGGACAGCCATGGGCAAACTACGGCCCGCGGGCCGGATCCGGCCCGTTTGAAATGAATAAAACTAAAAAAAAAAAAAGACCGCACCCTTTTATGTAATGATGTTTACTTTGAATTTATATTAGTTCACACAAACACTCCATCCATGCTTTTGTTCCGGCCCTCCGGTCCAGCTTAGGACCCATTGTGGCCCTCGAGTCAAAAAGTTTGCCCACCGCACATCCCCAGTAGGAGGTGTGCAGGAGTCAGAGAGAAAGCGAGAGGGATAAGAGAGTTAGAAACATCGATGATGTTTCTCTCTCATCGATGTTTCTAACTCTCTATCCCTCTCCCTTTCTCTCTGTAAAAAATCAATAAAATATATTTTTAAAAATGTATATATAAAATTTAGTCTGGCCAGTGTGGCTCAGTTGGTTGGAGCATCGTCTCGTATACTGAAAGACCAAGGTTCAATAACAAGTGAGGGCACATACCCAGGTTGCAGGTTCGAGTCCCGGTCGGGGTGTGTATGGGAGGCAGCTGATTGATATTTATCTCTCACATCAATGTTTCTCTCCCTCCTTCCCTCTCCCTTTCTCTCTCTCTCTCTCTCTCTAAAATAAATTTAAAAACCTAAAAGACATATCCTCGGTTGAAGAATGTAAAATTTAGGCATTTAGCTAACCTTGGCTTACTTAGAAAATCTGGCTTACTAACCACCCACATATGTATGACATAGTAACAGGAACCTTTTGGAACAGAGAGCTCATGCTCCCTGTTCTGCAAGAATTAACTGTTTGTTTGTTTGTTTGTTTGTTTGTTTTTGACTGTCACTTTAGCTAATAGTGTCTTTCTACTGCGGGCAGTTTTGCCACCCAGGGGACATTTGGCAATTTCTGGAGACATTTTTGTTTCTTACAACTGAGGCAGGGTTGTACTGGCATCTGGTGGGTAGAGGTGAGGGATGCTACTGTACATCCTATAAGGCACAGGACAGCCCTCCACAACAAAGGCCCAACATGTCAGTAGTGCAGAGGTTGGAAAACTTGGAAAGTTGCTGGAATTTTACTTTTTTCATTTGCTAAGCTGTTTCCTTGTTTGATTGTCCTTGACTTTGACAAAGTAAGATTATATTGAGTTATGAGAATATGCATATCACTTCAGCCCTTTATTTTAGATTTTAAATGAGGCAAGAGGGAGGCAGTTCTTTTATTCAGTCTCAAGTGCAGGATTAACTTAATGTTATCAGAAGTAAATTTGGAACAAAGAATTTTTTCCTTGATGCATATAGAATGATATTATCAAGATTGAGCCTGAGGCCAGTATTATCTTCGCTTGGGACTTGGGTATGTCTTGTTCTGAATTTCAAAATGAACTTTGAATAATAAATAGGAAGTATTAGTTCTTTCTTTCATTTGTGACTTTAGAAAGTTTCAGAGTCTCTCTTATCAGAATTAACTCTTAATTCTAAAGTTTGTCTTTTATCTACTTCTCCCCAATGCCTAAAGACTGTGGATAGAATTTAAAAAGTGATACTTAAATGTAATCCTTGAGTATCGGTAGACAGGAAACAGCAGAATCATGAGAGTAAGGAAATGCTTCATGTGCTAGTTTTAGTCTGCCACCTGCTTTCTGCGTGCCTCTGGCAGTCTCACCTTACTGTGGGCCACCTGTGTGCATGTTGTGTGTACAAACACTCTGGAGAGTTGGTTCACCTACTTACCTTCACCTACTTACAGTGAAGTTAACAGGATTTCGGATTCCTAGTAAATGAAAAGCTATTGTTAGTGATGATACTTGAATTTCAAAATGATAGAAGTTAATTCTAGATGTCCTTTACTGGTTTTTTTTTTAAAAAAAGGTTTAACAGTCCTAGCTGGTGTGGCTCAGTTGGTTGAGCACAGTCCCATGCACTGAGAGGTCACAGGTTCAATTCCCAGTCAGGGCCTGGGTTTTGGGCTCAATCCCCAGTGGGGGGCATGCAGGAGGCAGCTGATCTATGTTACTCTCCACATCCATGTTTCTCTCTCTCCCTCTCTCTCTAAAATCAATAGTAAAAACATATTTAAAAAAAAGATTTAGCTTACTTTGATTCTTTAGAATGCTAACAGTAAACTGGACCTCCAGGCAAACTTAAAATTTAATGTTTGCCCTGGCCGTATAGCTTGGTTGGAGCGTCATCCCGTACCCTGAAAAGTTGTTGGTTTGATTTCCAATCAGGGCATATACCCAGCTTCAGTCCCTGGTCTGGGTGTGTACAGAAGGCAATTGATTGATGTTTCTCTATCACATCGATGTTTCTCTCTCTCTCTCTAAAATCAATTTTAAAAAATGAATGTTTGTTGGAAAACAATAGCAATAACCCATACCATTGTTTTTAATTCCAGCAACTTCCTTTTCTTGAGTTTATTTTCTCAAGTGACCCTTCATAGGCTTTCTCACATAAAAAGGTGTTATAAAAGCCTCAATTTTGAATTAGTTTTATTTTCAATTCTACCTTATGATCACCTCATTTTATTTTATTATTTTTTAAAAAATATATTTTATTGATTTTTTACAGAGAGGAAGGGAGAGGGATAGACAGTTAGAAACATCGATGAGAGAGAAACATCGATCAGCCGCCTCCTGCACAGCCCCCACTGGGGATGTGCCCGGAACCAAGGTACATGCCCTTGACTGGAATCGAACCCGGGACCCTTCAGTCTGCAGGTGGGTGCTCTATCCACTGAGCCAAACCGGCTAGGGCTTATTTTTTTGATTTAGTGTTATTCTAACAGCTGGCCAGGAGAGGGCACATAAGAACTTTGGATTTAATACACTTCTGAACTAGTACCCAATTTGGAATAATGATTTAATTTGATTACAGTAGTTTTGTTTTTACTTGATAATTCATCTTATGAACCATTTGAGCCCTGAAAGTATTGTAGGTATTCAGAAAACTTTGTCATTATTAATTTATAATGTGTTTAATTTATTTTGGTCATCTAAATGACCAAATGTATATTTACTATGTATATTTGGACTGGAAGCAGAATTAAGGTTTGGAGAGACCCTAGAGATGACATAGTCCAATTGCTCTTTTCATAGATAAAGAAAATGAAGCCCAAAGAGGTGACAAACTTCGTGTACCCAAAGTTAATTACAACTTTGTGGAAACATAAATGATATGACTTAAACGTGAGAAGATTTGAAAGGGTGTAATATAAAGTTTACAGTTCACGGGATTAATTTTTTCAGAGAACAGGAAAGAATTAACTGCTCAGAGGGCCTAATTTAAAATTAATACTAGCTATCAGTGTTTATCATCTCCTTGATACTGTAAGATACAGCACATTAATTATTAATCTACCAACAACCAAGTGAGGTAGGTATTCTTCTCACTCTAAAAATAATACCTACAATTTATTGAGCCCTATGAAGTGTCAGGTTAAGTATTTAACTTACAGTATCTCATTTGAGCTCCTGAAGAAGCCTATGAAGTAATTACTATTATTACTCCTTTTACTGTTGAGAAACCAGAGATCTAGGAAGTTATGTGGCTTCCCCAAGGCCATTCTCTTAGTAAATTAGAGTTAGAATTTAGACCCAGGTCTGCATGACTCCATACTCTCTGCCCTCATCACCTGGCTTATAGTTTCATTAGGAAATCCTGCCCTCTAACATCATGTATTCTACTTTTGTACGTTTTTCATGTAAAACGTTGGAACCTAAATGTATTGTGTGAGAATCTGCCAATATACAACAACTTTGAATATGGAAGTCTGGGTTAAATATTTACTCATTATCCCTAGGCCAGGCGTTGTCCTTGGTGCTGGAACACAAAGGATGTCAGACTTGCCCTCGATGCTCAAATCTATTCCTTTCTACAGGAACTCATTGTACCACAGGTACAGTAGTCCAGCTCCTTGCTGTGTGGCTGGCAAGAGCAAAGTACGGAGATCATTGGGGAACGGTTGTCTGGGAGATGGACTAAGTAACTTTTGAGGTGGAACTTTAAACAGGATAAGCATTTCTCAGGAGATGAGGGAGGAGAAAACAATATTAACAAAAGTGTAGAGATATGAAAGTGTGTGCCTTATTCAGGGAACAAAACATGTCTGTGTGGCTAGGTCATAAAGTGAATAAGCTGAAAGGCCTGGTTGGGGTTAGGTTATGAAAGGCCTTAGGTTATAAAAGGCCTTATAATATGGGACTCTATATTACAGGCAGTAGGGAAACACCTAAGTTTGTTGTGCTACTTGGATATATCCAGATATACACAAAAGTAAACAATATAATGAACCCATCACCCAACTTCAGCAGTTATTAACACATGGCTAATCTTGTTTTATGTATAGCCTCTACTCTCGCCCATCATATTTTGAAACAGATCTTAGCCACTATATTATTTCATGCATAAATATTTCACTACATATCTCTTTAAGAATCAAATGTCCATTTAATGTTTAAATTTCCAATGGTTAAGTAGCTGTCATATTTTTGAAATAATAATAGCCCACGCATTGAAATTAATTGTTTCTATTACATCTTTAATATGTAGGTTCTTAATTCAGCTCTCTTTTTCCCCTTAGAGTTTATCTATTGAAGAAAATGGGTTGTTTGTCTTGTAGAGTTTTGTACAGCTTGGATTTTGCTGAGTGCATTCTCTTGATGTTGTTTGATATGATCTCCTCTCTATGTATTTCCTGTATTGAATCTAGAGGCTTTATCAATTTAGGTTAATTTTTTGTGGAAAGGCTACTTCATGGATGGCGGGTGGCATGTTCTTTTATCAGGAGACACATCATGCCAACTTTATCCATTAATTTCTTAGTGTTTATAAAATAACGAGGCCCAGTGCACAAAAATTTGTGCACTGGGGGGGGGGGGGGAGAGGGGGGGGGTCCCTCAGCCTGGCCTGTGCCCTCTCACAGTCTGGGACCCCTCAGGGGATGACCACCTGCTGGCTTAGGCCCGCTCCCTGGGGGGATTGGGCCTAAGATGGCAATCAGACATCCCTCTGGCAGCCCGGCAGCCCTCGGGGGATGTCCACTTGCCAGCAGGGAGCAGGCCTAAACTGCAGTCGGACATCCTGAGCGCTGCTGAGGAGGCAGGAGAGGCTCCCACCACCACCACTGTACTGGCAGCCATCAGCCTGGCTTGTGGCTGAGCAGAACTCCTCCCATGTGAGAGTGCCCTGACCACCAGAGGGCAGCTCCTGCATTGAGCGTCTGCCCCCTGGTGGTCAGTGTGTGTCATAGTGACCAGTCATTCCCAGTCCTTCTGCTGTTAGGGTCAGTTTGCATATTACCCTTTTACTATATAGGATAGAGGCTTGGTGCACAGGTGGGGGCTGGCTGGTTTGCCCTGAAGGGTGTCCCAGATCAGGGTTGGGGTCTCACTTGGGTGCCTGGCCAGCCTGGATGAGGGGATGATGGCTGTTTGCAGCTGGTCATACCCCCTTCAGGGTGGGGGTCCCCACTGGGGTGCCTGGCCAGTCTGGTTGAGGGGCTGCGGGCTGTTTTCAGGCTGGCGGGCGACTGAAGCTCCCAACCTCTCCTTTTTTTCTTTTTTTCTCTTTATTCTGGGATTTATTTACCTTCTATGGCTGTCACTGAAACTGAGAGCTGGCTTTAGCTCTGAGGCTCGGCTCCAGCTCTGAAACCTTGGCTGCTGAAAGCAGGTATCTGGGTTTGTTTGGCTTCTATAATTGAAACACTGTTGCAGCTCCAGCTCTGAGGCCCGGCTGGCTGAAAGCAGGTTTCTGGGGTTTGTTTAGCTTCTATAATTGCAACATTATTTCTTAGAGTGCAGCTCAGAGGCCGGCAGCGGCAGGCGGGGAACCTTGGCTTCCTCCATCACTGGAGCAAGCAAGCCTCCTGTTCGCTTCAGCTACCTGGCTGCCGGCCGCCTTCTTGGTTGGCAGTTAATTTGCATATCGCCCTGATTAGCCAATGGGAAGCGTGTCGGAGGTATGGTTAATTACCCTTTTTGTCTTTTATTAGATAGGATGTTATTTGTCTTCTTACCCAACAAAGTTGAGGAAATCTACACATCAGGTCAGCGATGCATTATGTCTTTAAATCTTCTTTAGGACTGGGCTGCCTTATAATACAGAGTCAATATTTATTGGTCAGTGAGAGCAAGAGATCTTGGGTGAATATTTATTATTTGACTTTATTCAAGTTATTAACTTTTCTTTCTTCCTAGCCTTTGATAAACTAGCTCTTTGAGCTTTTTTATGTAAAAGCAGTCTCTATTAATGAATATGTCTAGAATGTTTCCATTTGTGATCCTTAAATAGTTTCTGTCAAAATGGAACCAATATGGTTCAGAAGACGTATAGGCTCTGCAAAAAAATGTTAAGTGTCTGTTGTTTTACAGGCTTCTTCCATCTCAGAGTGTTTTACCCCAATCACACATCCACACAAGTGCTTCTCTTGACATTTCTCGAAGATGGGAGAAGAAGAATAAAATTGTTTATCCTCCACAACTGCCTGGAGAACCTCGGAGACCAGCAGTAAGTTTGTGATAGAACCAATTTCTAAATTTTGATACAGCTCTGGCACTCTTCTGTGGCCCGCAGTGATTTATTATTCCATGTTAAGAAAAGAAAAAAATATACAGCAGTTGGCATAATCCTTTAATTGATAAAGAAAATGTACTGGGTTTATCTCTTTGGAAGTTTTAAAAGATGGTATTTGTTGTTCCTTTTTGTTTGCCTTACATTATTAACCTCCCAGATAGGGGCCTTAACTCTAAGCTAGTAGTTTGAGATTTACTGATTTTTTTTATTTTACGGGGTTTGCTAATGAATTCTTGATAATGGAGCATGAGGAGTGGGCAAGAATGACTTAAACTATTGACCAATATTTAAATCATATGTGATTTTCCAATGTTTTATATTTGAATATGGGCACACTTGGTTGTTTTATAATTCACAAATCTTTGAACATAAGGTTTGAATTTAATCAAGTTTTATCTTAATCTTTAGCTGCTCAGAATTCTTTTACCCTCTTCACATTGCTTGTGATTACTCATCTGAGATATGACTGATATCAGCTTAATGTGAATTTACTGTGGAATATATTTACATCTGTTTAAAAGGTTATGCCTGGCCGGTGTCTTGATTTTATATAGGCACTTGGAGAAACCTAATTTAATTTTCTGTGTTGTACAGATTTTGTTTGAGTGAGTAATCCTTTTGGGACTTCGGTGTATCACTAATACCTATTATGACTGAAATATTAATGCCCTTCATAAATACCTACCTTATTAATAGGGGATAATTTGCTCATCTAGTCACATAGTTTATGCACTGTCACATTATGTGCAGTGTCCCTTAGGCTTACCAATCTGCTGGCTGCAAACATTTTAAAAATTAGTTTTATTTCTAATTTAACAGAGGGAGAGATAATATTTCCCATTTTACATCATTCTGATCTTCAGCATTGGAATATGTAGTTACACAAATCAAAGTGGATGGGGTATTGAGTACATCCTATAGCAGTAAGTTAAAAAGAATGTCACCAAGTTAGGCATGTTTTAGGTCACTCCTGTTAATTTATTTTTTTAAAAAATATATTTCTTTATTGATTTCAGAGAGGAAGGGAGAAGGAGAGATAGAAACATCAATGATGAGAGAGAATCATTGATTGTTGGGTGTCTTTCTCCCCCCCCCCCCCCCCCCCCCCCCCCCCACTGGGGATCAAGCCCGCAACCCAGGCATGTGCTCTTGGCCAGAATCGAACCTGGGGCCCTTCAATCCGCAGGCTGATGTTCCATCCACCGAGCCAGACTACCCGCCTAATTTAATTAGCACAAATTTACAAACAATATAGTTTCCTATGTAGACTTTATCTTACATGTGGGTTCATCGTGGTAAAGAATATGAGCCAGAAAGAAATTAATACAGTTTCCTTATAATAGTCATACTTTGTTAATTTGGGCTTAAGTTTACTTTTGTAGTATCTTTGATAAAAGCTATTTTAAGTAAATTAAAAGTATAGTGAGACTACAAGATGGGGCAAAGTAGGTTTACAGTTGTATTTGAAACAGCTTGTTCTTGTTTTATTTATTAATTATTGTGTTATTTGCCCCACCCTGTAGATCAAAACTGTTTAAAAAACCATTTCTATAGGAGCCATATCTTATTGATAAAAAGTGATGCGTATATATTATTAATGTGGGTTCACATAGGCTCTTGTAGGACTTTTATTAGGTGACACTTTTTCATCATCTTTAAAAGTTCCTGGTTTTGATGTTTCATAATTTAGACTTACTTTTACTTCATTGGATAACTGTTTTGTGCATTATATCCTAACTTTACCTCATTTACCATATGGTTAATTAATATCAGTGATGTTTAACCAGATTTATAGTAACACTTGGTTTATCTTAAGAAAGTATCCTTAGGCATGGCACCTGCCTAAAGTAAATGTAGAGCTTTTTAGTTTTAGAAGAGGAGGATTGAATAACTTTCCCCTTTTTTGTAAACTCCTGATTCTTCTTTTCTCATGCCCTTGCCAGGATTACAATATCTTTTTTACAAAATTTGAAGATAATTATCTACAATTCAGGTTTAAAGATAGCCCACCATGGGGTACCAAGAATTGAAATGTTTTTATATAAAATATTTTTTGAGTGTATTAATTTTTGCAAATTAATATTATCAGTCACGACAGTTCTTCTTTCCTCTCCTGTGCTCCCCAGAACACTTTATTGCTGAAAATGTAATTAGGGTATTGCTATAGTTTTCAGCCTGTCAGCTTCTATTGCAACTGAAATGAAATGTGCTACAGATTAAAAGATGGCCACTTGAGAAAACTGCTGTTTCTAAGGCATTTGAAAATTTCCTGCAGGAGTCAGAATGTTAGAAAATTCTCAGGTGTCCTTGTTATCGCTTGCCTTGACAAATGTTTCCTACATTTTTTAAAGTGGCAGTATGTAGCTGCTGGCTTACGTGTTTCATAATTTAGACCTCCTTTTGCTTCATTCAAATAACTCTTTTGCACATTATATCCTGTATACGTGAGTTAATAGCATATAGTGGTGGAAACAATGCGGGTTTTAGAGTCAGAAGGGGAACTTCGAAGATATATCTACCAGACATTGTATTTCTCTGGTTTTCACTTTGTAAAAGGATTATAAAATGTTTCCTCTCCCAACCCATAGAGTTAGATCAAATAAAATTTGATGATTGCTTTGTGAATTATAAATTGCTTAATGGATTATTGATTTAAAAAAGTAAACGGGGGAAATGGGAGAAATCTGTAATACTATAAACAATAAAAAATATGTTTAAGAAAATTAAATAGGATGTACTTAACACTGTAAATAGAAGGTAACAAAGCTAACATTTACTAAGATCTTACCATGTGCTAGGCTAGGCAATGTAAAGTGCTTTTTTTAACATGTTATTTTATTTCATTCTTATAGTTTTATGATGTAGGTAATATTATCTTCATTTTAAAGAAGTAGGAATTTAGGCCGAGAGAGGTTAAGTAGCTTGGGTTCTATAGTTAGTAAATGGTAGAGCTAGGATTCCAACCCAGGCGGTTTGATTTTAGAACCTTTGCTCTTGACCAAACACCTAGAATACTGGTGAAAACAGTTATTTTGTCCATTTCAAAGTTGTTCTCTTCACTAGCAGGAAACTTTTTTTCTTGTTATTCTTTTTCTTTTGTCCTTTAGCCAACTAAATGTTTTAAAAATACTTTCATTTAATTTCATTAAATCTTTTACTATTCCTCTGTATAAAAATATAGCAAATATTGGCACAAACTGGTCATTTTGTAATTTCTATTTTTCCCTTAGTAATTTTTTTTTAATATAGTGAGACTTTGGAAAATATATAATTTTGTATAGGGAAAAAGAATCTGCAAATACTAATAATGTTTTTATTTCTTATGACAGAATTTTCATTAGACATAGAAAGTCAAAACTTTATTAACACTATGTTACTGTCATTTAAATTTTTTTTATTGATTTCAGAGAGGAAGGGAACGGGAGAGAGAGAGAGAGAAAATATCCTTTATTGGGTTTCGAGGCTGCAACCCAGGCATGTGCCCTGACCTGGAATCAGGAATCGAACTGTGACCTCCTGGTTCAACCACTGAGCAAAACCATTATTGTCATTTTGGTATAAACTTGTTAAAGTTTTTTTTTCTTCTATTTGTAAGGAAATCTACCATTGTCGAAGACAAATAAAGTACAGCAGAGACAAGATGTGGTATTTGGCAAAATTGGTAAGCTAAAATAACTATTACCGTGTAATATTTAGTTAAAGAAGCTAGGCTATGACTTCCCCTCAGGATTTGAAAAATCAAAAAAATTTGCCCCTAAAAAGTGAGGATTATAATTGCATTTTCAGACAGTTGATAGGTAATTCAAAAATGATTGCTCAGAGATGAGTGATTTTGCTTAATTTTTACCTTTCTTCTGAGAAACCGTGTCACATTGGATACATAGATATTTAGAAAAAGGCATCAGGAATCTGGCTATAACCAGAGAATCCAGAAAGCAAGTTTATTCACCTGTAAGAGTTGATTCAACCTGTTTCAAAACTGTTGCTTTCTATGTTTTTTCTCTGGAAAATGAAATGTAGGTAGGAGAGGCGACAAAAGCAGCAAATATACATGTAATGCATTTGTCCTGTAGGAGAAAGAGAGGCCTTTATTGCCTAGTGTGGTCCTAGCCCACCTGTGATCTCTCTCATGTGTGCTCTCTTTTAATATTATTGAAACTATTAACAATCTAGGTTTTATGGTTAACATGTTTAAGCTTGATTTTGACAGTGGCATTCCTTCTCAAACTTTTCTTTTGCCTGCATTTAGTTAGCTATCTATACATATCTATATATATAAAAGGCTAAGTGACTGACTGTCCATCGTCTGACCGACCGACCAACCGGCCGGCCAGTTGGTACATATGACGCGCGCTGGCAATTTAAAAATAAACATTGACTCCAGCATGCGTGGTATTTGTCTCTGTCTGACACTGGCCTCCCACTTAAATTAACTCAAAGACAGTTTCCTGTGATGCCAGCATTTGCGATGACTATTAATTAATAAATCACAAGAACAAATTCTAGACAGAGTAGGAATATTCCTATCTGAATCCGTTTTCGGACATGGTTTATATGTTGCTTTCTCTTCAGTTCCAAGAGCTTGTGACATTAAAGTTGTAAATACTTCATCGCAAGGGAAATTAGTCAAGCACTCTGAAAGTGTTTTTACTCTTAATGTGGTATACAGGGAGATATTAGAATAAGTTTAATCAATTTATCAGTCATTGTTTTTATCAATGTTTTTGTTGTTTTTATGTCCTGTTTTTGTTGTTTTTATATCGTGTTTGTTGTTTTTATATCATGTCTTTGTTGTTATATCATGTTATTGTTTATTTATTAATCAATATATTTCATATACATTTTACTAATTTTCTTTCATCTCTGACACTTCTATTATAGAGAAAGGGCGAATAGTGATATGAAAATATTTCTTCTAATTTCCTTTCAATGTGCACAAATCAATGCATTGGTCCACTAGTTTTATTTAAAAAATTTTCCCCAGTTTTATTGAGATATAATCAGCGTATAACTACTTAGCTATTTTTGTAAGTTATTTAGATTATGTAAGACTTGAAGGACTTGTATGCATGCATATAAGCATAACCAATGGACACAGACAGTAGGGGGATGAGGACCTGTGCTGGGGAGCAGGAGCGGGTGGGGAGAGGTCAATGGGGGAAAAAGGAGACATATGTAATACTTTCAACAATAAAGAATTAAAAAAAAAAGACTTTTGGCTTTTCATTGAAAAGAGAACATTGGTTTTGTAAGTTAATTTTCTCTTGTCTCTCACCCTTTAATTCTAGATTCGAGGAATGTCCATTGACCAGGCTTTGGCTCAATTGGAATTCAGTGACAAAAAAGGAGCCCAAATAATTAAAGAGGTAAACTAAGATTTGAGGTGAGGGGTGCATAGCTGTCTTGCAAGTGTTAGTAAGCTCAGCCTAAATTCTGAATTCCCTGGTGTTAATGCCAAGTGTATATAATACAGATTTAGGATGCTCAGTTTCATTAATGCCCTTATACCTTCGGAATGTCATGTGCTTTAAGCATTTTTTCTTGTGATACTTTTACTGCACCAGACATTTATATTCGAAGTGATAGTGATAGATGTTATTTTTAATGATTTGGGGCTTGATATATTTTTTAGAATATTTTTTTTGGTCAATTCCACAACTGAGAATTTATGATTTTCTAACTAGTTGAGTGGAAAGAGCATTGGACTGGGATTCCGGAGACTTGGAGTCTAGTCCTTTTTCTCATATTTCTATTGTGATAATCTGTCTGGTCCCATTTTTCTTGTTTGTAAAATAGGTGGGATTGGATTAGATGATCTTTAAAGACCCGGCTCTAAGTGTAGCTGATTTACTATGTATAAATGGACTGATGGTAAATTCACTGACTCGTGTTTCAAAAAGCTGGTTTGAGGCTATCCAGGGATATCGGCATTATTTTCTATACTTCAGTTAAGTCTCTCACCTAAAGTCAGATCTTATCTTTTCAGTTTAGTAGGTGAATAGTTAACGATTGATGGACTCAGACTTCTCAGAGGTTCCATATAATCCAATGCCTATATTTAATCCAATTCAGAATGCAATTACTGAATGGCTGTTGTGTACCAGCTTTGTACTATATTCTTTAGCTAAAGGAGTGAAAGATCTGATTTCTGTTATTCCTGACAATTTTCCTGTTTCTAAAAATGTGGTCTGGAGGAAGTTAATTCAAAATATGTATGAAGTTTAAATGTAGTAATTCTTAAAGGAAAATTTCAAGTATGTTTTTTTCTACTTGTCTGATATTGTTAATGGTTACTGTGGATATGAAGTTTAAGTATTTTCAATAAGATTTAGTTCTTGAGCTTCTTGAACTTTTTGGCAAGTCTCAGACTCAAAGACATGCTATTCTTTACGAAGGGTACTGCTGCAAGGGCTGCTGTCTGCTCCTTCACAGCTCACACATTCCAGTTAAAACCTGGTCTGATGGACTGTATTCCTTGCATTTGCAATTCTTATCTGAGAAAGGAAAGCTCGCTCACTGTACCCCTTCTCCTTGGTACTGTCATCAGTTGATATTCTCTTTTTAAAAATTGACTGTAAACTGGAGGCATGTGACTAGCAGTCATAGAGAGAACAACAAGAAATGACAAATTTAATTTCATTTTAGTTCAGGGTCATATGACTGCCTTTCTTTTCCTTGTTTAAGATTCTTTTAGAAGCACAAGAAATGGCAGTGCGAGACCACAATGTGGAATTCAGATCCAATTTATACATAGGTAAGATCTTTAACATTTTTAGTGTTGGAAATCTCTTCTGATAGTGATGTCAGGTTCTTTATCTAACAATAGTCTTTGATATCTAATTACTTAGGGCTGGGTTTGCCAGTGAAAATTGCTGGTAATAGCTCTTCAGTCTTCAGTGTGCTTATGTTAACCTGTTGTAAATGGTAATAACCTTACTGCTCTATTGTTGCCTGTTCTGTAATGAGACTGAGATTATGAAACCTATTGCCAATAATTATTGAGTAATGGATATCAAGGTAGTACATAGAGTGGTTCTTTAATCATAATAAAACTAAGAAAGAACATAACTGATTTTGTTTCAAATGAATCATTTGTCAACTCAAAGGATCATAGGTGGACTTAAGAAAAGGTCTTTATTCATAATGTGCCAAGCCAGGTGCCTAACCCATAAAGGTGTCCTGTAGATTAACCTTCCAGTGACCAGAGTGGAAGGTCTGTTGAGTTGTAGAAGCCAAGGGCCTTGGAAGACTCGGATGACCCAGGAGTGTTAGTTTCCCTTTGGTGTTACATCCTGAAGCATTATCTTTGGTTTTGCATACTTTTTCCACATCAAATTAAACTCATGCAAGTTAAATGCTTTGGGAAGCATTTTACAAAGTGTGAGGGATTTTTTTGTAGTGTACCTTCACACAGCTCTTTTTCCAGAAAGAGATCAATGATTATTACAAAGTTCTCTTGCCTCCTCCCAACACCACAGTAAAGTGGAGCAGTAGCTGGAGTTAATGTTTTTCTCTCACTTCAGCAGCAGTTACTCCTAACTTCAGCAGTTTTGTAATCAAACAAAGATGCTGATGTCTAAGCAAAATTTTCTCCATCTGCTAAACCTACATATAGGGAGGATTCTTTTATCTAAAGACTAGAGGCCCGATGCACGAAATTCGTGCAACAGTAGACCTTCCTTCCCCCAGCTGCGGGCACCGGCTTCCCTCTGGCACCTGGGACCCGGGCTTCCCTCGCAGCCCTGGCTTCGTCCGGAAGTTTGTCCAGAAAGACGTCCAGTCTAATTAGCATATTACACTTTTATTATTATAGATATTTTAAATTCACGATATGGGGGAACTGCTACTCTTCAAATAGGGAAAAGGGCTGAATTATTATGGGGGAAATTTGTTGTACCTTAGAATTTTTCAACAATTAGAGTAGAAAAAAAATTGTCTGAATTCCTCTTTGTCACATAACCTTTGTCCTAGTGGAGATACTTATTCTGGTTCAGTTGAAATCTCACTTCAGCTCATCTGGAATTGATGCTGCAGCCACACCTACTTCTAAAATTCAAATGAGTTAAGATTCTCAATGGAAATATCTTATTTTAAAGCTGAAATTTTAAAATATATTCTGATAACATGCATGGATGCAGAAGGAAATCAATCTGGTAACTCAGAAGATACAGGGCTGCAGTAGTTAATCATAAGCATTTTCCTCTGGGAGCAGCATGAATAAATAATACTGGGAGGGCCCAGAATTATTGGAAGAGGTGAAATGGATGAAGAGTAAGACCATTTGCTTAAAACCTCCTGGTGACCTTTCCTGTGCTATGCTGAATATAAAATCAGATTTAATTAATGTTATTCAATTTCATAGGAATGTGTGCACTTCTTAGCTGATAGACAACACTGTGTAATGGAATTAAGATACAAGTGAAATAGAATTTGTCTTTAAATCCATTTTAATAATTGTAGTAGAGATAGGGTGAGGAGCTTAATCCTGTCCCCCCAAATGAATAAGCAAAGTCCATTGTTGCCATTGAGCAAAAATAAACATAATCCGTCTTACATGAATGGGCCTTTAATTCATTGGTCTCATTATGCACATTTCTGTTGAAAAACCTCTGCCGTATCTGCACCCTCTTTTCATCTAATTCTGTGTAAAAAACTTTTAATTAGGGCTGGTAGTTTGGATTTGTTTTATAATTTTCTTTTCTTAATTTTTGTTAATCTTTACCCGAGGATGTTTTTCCCATTGATTTTAAGAGAGAGTGGAAGGGAGGAAGGGAAGGAGAGAGAGAGAGAGAGAGAGAGAGAGAGAGAAACATACATCGATATAAGAGAGGAGAGAGAGAGAGAGAGAGAAACATACATCGATATAAGAGAGGAGAGAGAGAGAGAGAGAGAAACATACATCGATATAAGAGAGACACATTGATTGGTTGGCTCCTGCACGTGTTGTGTGTGACCAGGGCCAGGGATTGAACCTGCAACCCAGGTATGTGCCCTTGATTGGGAATCGAACTCGAGACTCTTCAGTGCACAGGCCAGTGCTCTAACCACTCCAGGAACATTGGCCAGGGCAGGATTTGTCTTACGATTTTAAAAACTCATTTGTTAAGTATTTTATTGCCTAATCCCATTAGGAATGAAAAAGAGATGAGTGGAAAATGAACTATCTTCCCATGACATATCAGGCACTTTATCCTTGTATTTGCCAAATCTCCCCGATAAGAATCACCTGAGGTTCTTAGTAGAAATACAGATTTTTAGGCCTCACCACAGACTCACTGGATCTAAACCGTAGGGGAGAGGCCTGGGTAAGTACCCTAGTGATTCTTACTGATAAAATGTGGGAAACTGATTTATTTTATTGTATTTTTTGAAAAGGCTTAGACATTTTATTCCATAGACTTCTTTTAAGATTTGAAAGACTACTTGTTGGCTACCATTTCATGTCAGCAGTCACCTAGAATAGGTAAGGATAGGTATTTAAAGGAAGTGCTTTTGGGTAGCATATGTTCTCATTATACAGTAATTCCTTCAGATGCCTGACATCCGTCTAAAGCTAATACCCGGTGTTGCATGACCACAGACTTTGAAAGTTCATTTCCCCTTCAAACTTATAATGATGACTAATGACACTGTGAATAGCCTTAACAAGTGGACATGGACTAATAAAATGTCACTGCTTAATGATTCATGGCATCTAAAGTGATTCACTAGAGAAAGTGATCGACTGACTTTGTAAGTCAGTCTTCTGGGCTAAGAGTGATGAAGTGGGGAAGGGAGAGTTTCTAATGTTAAAATGTCAAGGTTCTCAATTACCTAAATGCTAGTGATTGGAAATATTGACATTATTTTAACTACATGGTACCTATTGGACATTACCTTTAGAAGGTTGTCCCTATTTTTGAGATGTCTTAATGTTTTCTCTTTCATTCAAAAAGTATCCGAGTACCTTCCATGTGCACTCTACACACACCGGTGATGGGATGTCTTAGGAGCAGTTTCAAACCTTTAGCGCCTGTCCTTTTGTTCTTATGCAGTAGTAGCCCTTTGGAAGGATACATGGATTGTTCTGAACTGGAACAAAACTGTGTACACTGTTAGTATTATATGTTCTTGGAAAACTGAATCTTATTTTATAATTTGAGCAAACTTATCAGAGATGTCTGTATTGGAAATATTATATTAGTTAGCAAAGGATGTATTATAAAATCATTTCTATTTCTTGTGCAGCATGAATTTCTGGGGCATTACAAAAGGAGTAGAAGTTTGGTTGAAGAAGTGACTTTACAGGGGAAACGTGAACACTTACACAAGCTAGCATATGGTTTGGGACCAAAAGGAGTAAATACAGATAAATGTATTGGAGTAGAGAAGAGGAGGTCAGTATGGGTTAGAATAGTCATGGAGATTTTCTAGAAAAATTAGATTTTGAAGATAGGCTTTTTGAAAGAGTGTTCATGAGAAAAGATTGTCAAGCTGAGGTAATCGCATAAGCAAAGGCACCTAGGTTGTCAAGTGCATACTTTGATATAGTCCCTGTATCGAGAAAGTTATGTCACAGTAAGAATATGCAAATGGAAAGTACTGAAGTGGGTGAATTTTATATGTAGTCTATAGATTTTGCCTTCTTAAAAGGCTTATTAAATTAACTAAAAAAAGTAATTAAGTAAATTCAGAAAATAGTAGGAGGTGGTTACTACTCTGATTTACTATGGGTGAACAGATTTCTTTTTATGGACTATTTAAAAGATTTCTTCAAATTTTACAAGGTCAAACTTTGCCATGCAAAGTGGGGAATGGGAGTTGAGGGGCAGCTGCAATGCAGGAGTTCTTAAAACTGGCTGGAAATCAGAATGGGGCCTGTGGGAGTGGTGGTGTTTGCTCAGGATGTGATTTCCAAGCCCACCTCAAATGTACTAAATTAGAATCTCCAGGGGTGGGGTGTTAGCATTAGCATTTAAAATATAGTCTGTAGGTTAGTTTGATCTAGCTAGCCTTAGAACCAGCATTTGGGAACTGTTGGTTCCAGGGGCTTTCATCACAATTAGAATAAAATAAAAACTCCTTACCTCAATCTCCAGGGCTGTATGTAATGTTGCCTTCATCTCTGATCTCTTTCCCTTGTTTGTACCACTTGTCACCTTACTTACTGTGCTCCAACAGGCTGGTCTCTCTGTTCCTAAAACAGGCCAAACGCAGTGCCACGATTGGACCTTTGCACTTGCTGTTCCCTCTGTCTGGAACACTTCACCCATAGACATTTGCCTGGATGATTCATTCTGATCTTAGATCAAATGTCTCTTCCTCAAGGGTGCCCCTTGACACCCCCTTATCTAAAGTTGCCCCCCAACACCCCATCAGTTTTATTTTGCTCATAGCACCTGTCACTAACGGAAGTGAGCATGTTTACTTTCTGTCTCCTCTGTAGTGTACACTGCATGGAGGCAGGGTCCTTGCTAGTCTCATCCACTCTGTTCCTCCAACACCTAGAAGAGAGCCTGGTCCTTAGTGAGTACTCAGGAGATACTTGCTTTGAGACAAGCCTGCTCTAGCCCGCCAGAAAGCTCGTGTAGTCTTAGAATCCAGTCAAGGAAAGGACAGAAATTGCTCAACTGATCAAGCTTGAGTCTCGTGAGCACAGTCATTTCCTGTAATTCTCTTTTTTCTTCCCTGTCTAGCTGAGTCCACCTCAGGCCGAGGCCAGTACCTGAAACGCATTCGATACCATGGCAGAGGTCGCTTTGGGATCATGGAGAAGGTTTATTGCCATTATTTTGTGAAGCTGGTAGAAGGCCCTCCACCTTTACCTGAACCACCAAAGACAGCAGTCACCCACGCCAAAGAATACATTCAGCAGCTTCGAAACCGGACCATCATTCACACTCTATGATGGCGGAATTCAGACTCCACAGTGTATATAGTTTGTCATTTAGTTCCTAAAAACAAACAGTAATTAAAGACAGATGCTTTTTATGACTTGTCATTGAATTACTGAAATACGAAGTACAACTGCTGGTTTTGTCTGTGTATGAGATTGCCCGTCTCTGTGAGCCTCTGGATATATTTTATGCATTTGCAACTTGGAAGGGGAAATCTGCCTTAGACATAGTAACAGACTGGAATTCACTAGGCTTTTTGAAGGGAATGTTAACTTTCCAACTAGTGTCCTACACGTGGAAGTTTGATACTGAACATGGGTAGATTACAGGATAAGAAAGCTTGTCCTTATTTCTCTCATTTTCCCTTGGGAATGGAGGGAGTGTGGAGCTGAGCATACCTGCATGTTGTTTTATTGCAGTATTTTAGGGCATTCTGTGGTTCTGTTTTTCCTTTCACTGTTGGTATAGGCCAGTGGTTGGCAAACTCATTAGTCAACAGAGCCAAATCTCAACAGTACAACGATTGAAATTTCTTTTGAGAGCCAGATTTTTTAAACTTAAACTATATAGGTAGGTACATTGTTATGAACTTAATTAGGGTACTCCTAAGGCTTAGGAAGAGCCACACTCAAGGGAGCAAAGAGATGCATGTGGCTCGAGAGCCGCAGTTTGCCGACCACGGGTATAGGCCAATGGATGAGGGATTATATTTTCCTTTACTGTTTTAGTAGTAACTTGAAATTACAGGAGTTTATTACATATATTTACTATAAAACTTCAAAGACCCTTAACTCAGAAAGTTTTCTCCTAGGTATTAATACTGTTTTCATGTTCCATTCTAACAATGCTTTCTAGAGGTTGGATATCTTATTTAGGATTGATTCATTTTTTCAGAGTAAATTCAATTACTGAGAGGAATCGAAGCAATCTCAGCATTGCATTCTAAGCGGGGCAGTAGGTGGTGCTCACTTACCTTTTGTTAGCAGAACATTGTTAGTATTAAATTAGTGCTCAGCACTTCCTGGCTGTCAGTGATATACCTGTTTCATTGACAGGAAGCTGCTCTGTCCACAGCCCTAGTTCAGTGTTTCTCAGACTTTCGAATGCAGAGGAAGTCTGGGTGCTTGCTCGTTAATGTAGAGTCTCAGTTTTGTTCCAGTGATTCTGATTCACTTGATCTTGTTAACTTTTTAAAATTAAAAACAATTTTTTTATTGTCAGTGTCCTCCAGCCGGAGGCCACCATGAACACAACTGCAGCTGAACAGGTTTCGTTTATTGTGTCGAGGGAGAACACACACCGTGGGGAGCCATGCTGTCTCAACAAGAAGGTGTTAGAACTGCTGGGTTGGATGATTTGTGGACAGTCCAACGAAACAAGGGGCTGCTCTAGGTTGGGTGCTGCTGGAAAGTGTGTGTGGCAGTGAGAATTCTGTGGTGATCTCAATAAATTTTATATATTGGGAGGGCAAGCTAGGGTGAGAAAAAAGGCATAATTGGTAAAGAATTAATAGTCACTCGTTTTAACCAAGAGGGGGATGTTTAGTATTTGTGGGTGGCACAGTGACCCTATTTTTGTCTGTGCGTAGACAAAGTTATGGACGGTATGGACTCGCTTTACCTCATTTACTCACGGCCTCAGAGTGGCCTTGTCCGAGTTGGCGTTCTGTGAGACGTGTGTGTCCAGCACGGAGGACTGCGTGGCCTAGTTGCGAGTGCTTTTTTTCTTTCTCACACTAAAAGGGGGTTGGAGTATCTGTTGAGTAAGAGAATTTATTGTACCTGCCTCAGGTATCATCATACTTAACGGTAAAGTCTGGTGTTTCCCACCAAAGTCAGGTAAGGTCCGGTGTGCCCACTATCCATGGCCATTTAATATTTCCTGAAAGTTTAGTCAACACAGCAAGTCAAAATGAAATAAGAGAAAAATCTTTGGCAAGGAGGAGACAAAGTATTACTTGTATATACTTGTCTACTGAGGAACTCAAGAAAATAAACTGAAAAATTATTAGAAGTAAGGAGAGTTTAATAAAGCAGTTGGGTACAAAATCACTATATAAAAATCAATGCTTATCCTTAAGACAACAAATATCAGCAAATAAAAATTTTTAAAAAGGCATTAAAATAAAGAAAATATAAAAAAAATCTAGGAATAAACTTGACATAAGAAATGTATATAGGACCCATATAAATAAAACTGTAAAACTTTACTGGGGAAATTGAAGATTTAAATAAGTGGTAGCGCATACCACATTATTGGATGGCACAACTCAATAATTCAGCCGGTTCAATTCTAATAAAAATGTCGAAAGTATTTTTTTTTTAACTAGACAATATAATTCTAAGGTCACCTGGGAAGCTTAATAAAAGGCTGAAGAATTTTTGGGAGGTTGAGGGGTGATTTACACTGCTAGAAAGAGAGATTTATCAGAGCAGCATGATTCCTGTGGAAGAATAAAAATAGCTTCATACAGGTTCAGGTGTACATTTGCTATGGGATAAAGGTGGAATTTAAATGCTCATATGCTGCTTAGGATATGGAAAGCTGCTCGGCACATCCTTCCGGCCCTAACATGAGAAAATGATAAACTGCAGAATCATTACTTTTGTTCAGTCCATGAGAAAGGTGAGTTTGTGAGGCAACCAAAGAGAGGCCCCTCGGAGGAGAGGTGAGCTACACAGACTGTCTCCTCTGGCCGAGCACAGGAGCGGAGGCACCACCACTGTCCACAGGGGTGAGAAGAGATGGCTACACTGTAACAGACTGAAAACCCACACGTGGGGTCTGGAATAGCTGAGATAGTGCAGGAGATCGCACTCAGCTGCAGACTCCTCCCCAGACTCCCCCCAGGTGCCCACAAGAACTCTTGGGGTCGGGCAGGAGACTGGTTCTCCAGCTCTCTTCTGAGGCACAGGCCAGGGGGGACAGTCAATGGTTCTGAGCACAAATGCCATGGAATTCTCTGGATTCTTAGAAAATCAGTGGATGAAAATATCAGTGGAGAGCAGCTATTTAGAATGACACTCAGTGATGGTAGTGTGAGTGACGTCAGGATGTCTAAACGAGATAAGGTTCATGACATGGGCCAGCCTTGGTGAGCAGGTTCTAATCTGAGCAAAACTTCTCTGACCCAGCCCTGCTCATCACAGAAGCTATGGGTCCAAAGAGCTCGGCACAGGCAGGGCACATGGAGAGCGCAGTGGGAAGCTTTGGTTTAGTCACAAGAGCGTGGGAAGCCCCGGTAGCCCTTCCCAGTGATGAGAGTGGAGGTGAGAGAGCGGCCCCTCTGGAGTTTGTGCTGAAGCGGAGCTTGACTTGAGTATGCAGCTAGTTACTTATATCCAGTTCCCTGTTCTGAGAAGGTGTTGGTGCAACGGGAGTGTTAATGTGGCATTTCCTTTAATGGTTGGTTTTCCCTTAAGCCAATGGTGTTAATTATTTGTGTTAATGGAGAGGAGAAAGCCCATTAATGAGTGAAATATACAGACATCTATGGGCCTAAAACCATATAGCTCAGTGTTTACTCCTCTCCCATGTCTGCCACCTTCTCTAATATTTTCTCCCACGGTTTACAACCCTCCAGTGACCTTCCACAGGCTTCAGGACAAAGTTCTAGCTAGGGACCCCAGAGAATTTGACCGGCTATTTCACTCTGCTTACTGTCTCCAAGGTTCAGCCATGCTGTAGCAGGTGTCAGAACTCCCTTTCTAAGGCGGAATAATATTTCATTGTAGGCATGTACCACATTTTATTTCCTCCTTCGTCCATCGACGGACATGGCGGTTGCTTCCTTCTGGTGGCTGTTGTGAATAATAGTTATGAACTTGGGAGTACAAATACCTGTTCCAGTCCCTGCTCTCACTTCTTTTTGGGTATAGACGCAGAAGTGGAATTGCTGGATCACATGGTAATGCTACGTGAAGTCTTTTGAAGGACCACCAAACTGTTTCCCCCAGTGGCTGCACCATTTTATGTTCCCATCCACAGTGCGCAAGTGTCCCAATTTTTCCACACTCTCACCAACACTTTTTGTTTATTTGTTTTATAATCGCCAGCCTAATGGGTGTGAAGTGGTATCTCGTGGCAAAACTGGTTTTTAGGTGAGAGATATTCATATGGCACTGCCAGGTAAATGCTCGGCTACATCAGGCAGGATTTCCAAAGAGGTCTTTCTAGCCCACAGGCCAGGGTCAATCCCACAGCGGGTCCTAGTGCTAGTGAATGCCTGGCCCTGCGGACCTCCTGTGCTCGTTACCCCCCCCCGCCCCCCCCCCCCACCGGCCCGCACCCCCGCAGGCCTAGTATTTGAGGATGTGAGCGGCTGGGCTTTTAAATTCACTTTTGGTGAACAAATACCATCTTGTACCTGGTTCTCTCTAATCCGTATTGCAGCTCCAGTCGAAATTAACCAAGAATAACTAAATCTGAGCCTCAAATAGGAGTGGTGGAAAACCTCCAAAAGTGGGAATTTATTGTCGGGTTTGGAAGGTTATCCAGCTGAAATCCAATAGATTCGATGATCTTTTAGAGTGAACGGGAGGCATTTTTGTTTGTTTTCCCTTTTAACAAAGAAAATGCAGCTTTAAAGTGCTTTTCAATTTCTTTCTCAGCTCCCTTTCATTCTCTGATTTCTTTACTCTTAATGGGATAACATAAACCAGTTTTCTGTCACCTCTTATTCATCAAAGCTGTCGATTTAGCCTGAACAGAAAGAAGGCAAGGATGTTATTAAAATAAAACAACTTCCAATTGAGCTGCTAATGCTGAAATGCATCCACATTTCTCCTATTGATTATCTCCCACCGACAAAGGCAGACACACGCTTGCATCTCACGCTGCCCGTGGAAATGAAAGATTTAATTAGATGAAAACCAAAGGAGCTGGAAGATGAACTGCACGCGGCCATCCGATGATTGTTATTCATAATTGGCTGTTTGCTACGCCCTGCTTCTTGAGCCTTTTTTACTTAAAAAAGTTCCCTGCAGTGCACGAAGATGAGCACAGTCATTAGTAAGCCCCTCACCCACCCCCATTCCCCGTGCATTTCACAAGCTCAAGCTTCTGGGCAAGACTGAGCCCTATCGGGCCATAAATCAGGTGTAATAGAACGTCTGAAATTGAGAATTAGCAAGAACAGGAAGGCAGCAAATGCTGAAGGTAGGAAAAGAGGTGCTTGCTGATGGGGAGGATGGAAGAAGAGGTCCATAAGCTCGGAGTGGAATTGTTTAGAACTCACCAGCTCTGAAGTGTGTGCATGTAAAGTTTAATGTCTGGTAAATACACTGATGCTTAGTGGTGGGAGTGTATTAAAAAGTTGGTATTGCCCAGCCAGTGGTGCTCAGTGGTCGAGCATTGACTTATGAACCAGGAGGTCACGGTTCGATTCCTAGTCAGGGCACATGCCCGGGGTTTGGGCTCAATCCCCAGTAGGCAACCAATTAATGGTTCTCTCTCATCATTGATGTTTTCCTCTCTCCCCCTCTCCCTTTCTCTCTCTGAAGTCAATAAAAACATTTTTTAATATGTTGATATTTACTTTTTTAAAGTCGGTATTCACTTGGCCAGGAATGTTGCAAGCCCCTGTCAGGTGACCTTCTTTTTAAGACCCGGTGGACAAAGGGAAGATGGACAGAAACCACTGCCTTCGGCAGCACGTGGCAGTTAGCCTAGAAGGTATTTCTTTTTGGAAGCCTGAGCAGGTGTTACCATTTGAAGATTTTATTTTCTCATTTGCACAGTGGGATAGTAATTGTACCCATTTCATTGATTTGTTAGGTGGATTAAATGAGATAATGTAGACGAAGCTTTTAGCACAGTGACTGGGCACACGGTCTGCCCTAAGTGAATATGGGCTGTTATCAATAATAATTCACCTTCCACGTCTGCAGGGCACCGAAGGGAAGACATCGTGTCTTCTATTGTATTTCCTAGTATCTAGCTCAGTGCCTAGCACCCTGCTCTCAATAAAAATTTTAGTCTGAATTAGAAGAAGTGTCAATATCTCAGTCGTGAGGTTCTTACAGATTTAGAGGGGAGTTGACAGTCATTCAATCCATGTGTATTTAACATCTTAAATTGCTTGAAAAATAATATTTTGTTTTTCCGATTACAAAAGAAGTAACACCTACTCCTTGGCTGAGGGGGCGACGAGAGTGGCTCAGAGGGCAGGTGCTGGAGCCACACTGCCTGGGTGCACGGTCCTGCTCCCCCAGCCCCGGCATGATCCTACTCTGTGAGGATTAGATGAGTGAAGACACTACAACACTTGTAACAGGGCCTCGCACATAATATGTGCTCAATAATACTGCCTAGTACTAATAAAATACAGGAAGAAACAACTAGAAGGCCACTCATTCTATCACCCCAGGATAGGCCACTCATTCTATCACCCCACTAAGAAACACTTTTTGAAAGTGTGCTTAGTGATTCATACAGCGGCAGGCATTGTGGGCATCCTATATAATAAAGAGGTAATATGCAATTTAACCCTCACGCTCTCACAAGATGGCTGCCTATGACCAGGCCATCAGGGGTGTTAGTGAGGGATGACCAGATGACAACAAGCAGGCTGCGTGGGGCGACCAGGCTGGCAGGGGGGCCGTGAGGGGTGACCAGCCCAGCAGGGGGGACAGTTGGGGGCAATTAGGTTGG
>NW_005871104.1:3840546-3925251 GCF_000147115.1 Myotis lucifugus | reverse complement strand
GGGGGCATTTTGGGTGCAACCAGGCCGGCAAGGGGAGCAGTTAGGGGTGACCAGGCCGGCAGGGAGAGGGCAGTTGGGGGTGACCTGGCTGACAGTGGGGGGCAGTTAGGGGCGACAAGGCAGGCAGGCAGGTGAGCGATTAGGAGCCAGTGGTCCAGGATTGTAAGAGGGATGTCCAACTGCTGGTTTAGGCCCGATCCCCCGAGGGGTCCCGGATTGGAGAGGGTGCAGGCTAGGCTTAGGGGACCCCCACCCCCATGCACGAATTTCATGCACCAGGCCTCTAGTCTATAATAATAGCCCACTTATGGAACCCTTGTTGCCATCAGGCACTGCACATAGTGCTTGGCACATACTGTCTCATTTAATTCACACGACAATCTTACGAGGTGGGTGATATTATTATTCCCGTTTTGAGATGAGAAAACAAGACCAGTGATGTTAGCTAACTTCCCAAGGTCATACAAGTGGTCAGGGATGAGCTAAGTTTCCAACACAGGTCTCTGGTTCCAAGTTAACCTTTATGCTGCCCTACCTCAGGAAGCCCAATATTGAATCGACACTGGGCAGCCCATACGAAAGAGGCAGGCAGGATCTAAGTGAGGCGGGAGAGCGGGTGGAGGACAAGAATAGGGGAACTATAATTTGCTCTGTGCTGTGACTGGGACTCTTCGAACCAAGCTTCCGACTCTTTCTCAACCCAGTGGTTTGGACATTAGCACCAAGCTGGCACATGAGACAAAACCCTTCTGCACCCCTACCACAATGCTACCATTAAACAGGGACTTGGGCCCCCCCATGTGTGTTTCCAAGGCTTTATTGCGCTCCGACTTGCTGGGGCCTGATTTTTTGTTTTTTTCCCCCATATATTTTATTGATTTTTTACAGAGAGGAAGGGAGAGGGATAGAGAGTTAGAAACATCGATGAGAGAGAAACATCGATCAGCTGCCTCCTTCACACCCCCTACTGGGGATGTGCCTGCAACCAAGGTACATGCCCTTGACCGGAATCAAACCTGGGACCTTTTAGTCCATAAGCCGATGCTCTATCCACTGAGCCAAACTGGTTAGGGCGGGGCCTGATTCTTGATGTCATATTGCACTGAGTTTATGCTGCACCAGAATCTCAGGCTAGACACTTCCTCTACCATCTGGCCCTCTGTGGTCACCGCTTCTGTTTAAAAATACTGCGGTGTGTTCCTGTTTCTCAGGTGTCATTTGGAGTAAATTCGAATAGATAAACACTGTCAATAAAAATATCTTGTAGACACTGCTAGGACTTATCTGTGTAGAAACGAAGAGATAAAGGACACATCAATGTTTAATTTTTCTTTGCATGTCAATCTAACCACTGAACACCCTTGGTCCCCAAGCAAATTAATTGTCACAAAAGGAGTAAATGACACGTATCTGTACTGAGCTGTCTGTCGGAGCAGCCGGCCCTCGGCGTGGTACCGTGGAAGAGGCGGGTCTCTGCAGGCGCAGCTGAGCTGGATCGAGCGATTAGAAGACTCCTCAGGAAACTCCGGGCGCTGGTCTAGCCGAGGTTGGTTCTCGGCGTGTTTGGAGCGAAGGCTCCCTGTCCCTTGCGGAGGAGGAGGAGGCCCGGAGCTGGTCTCAGAAGTCCCCGCGTGGAGGCGAGCTTCTCCAGTGAGTCACAGCCGCTCTGAGCGTTACTTGGTTCATATGCAAAGTAGAGCTGTGGCTAGGATATACGTAAAAATTAGCCACACATTTTCTGTGGATAGAATTTTACTTTTTAATTGTGCCTGCTGCGTAGTGGATGCAAGAGTGGAGGGAGGGAGTTAGGTAGCTAGGCAGGGGGTTGACTTGGAGAGGGCCTGGAGTGGAGGGAGGGAGACTGGTTGGGATTCAGAGTGTAAATGAAGTAGGTCTGACTGTCACCCTCACCTATAGGTGAGCGAGGCTTGTGGAGGCAGGACTGCAAGTTTGGCCTGCATGACCCTGGTGCTCTGCTCAAGGGCGAGGGGCAGGTGGGCCAGGGGCAGGTGGGCCAGGGGCAGGTGGGCCAGGGGCAGGTGGACGAGGGGCAGGTGGGCCAGGGGCAGGTGGGCCAGGGGCAGGTGGGCGAGGGGCAAGTCTTGACCTGAGGTTCAGCCCCTGATTCTGACTCTGCAGCGGGGGCAGGAGGGAGGAGAGCCCAGGATGAAGAGGCCACCTTCTCCCCTCCCTCCCGCATTCTTCCCCAGCACTGATTCTGCCCGGGACTCCGCACTTTAGATAATCTTACTTGTTCCTGGTTTTATTTGAGTAAAATCTTGTCTCCTCCATACAAAAAATATTAAAAAAAGAGTACATGCTTTTGTAAGTTGGCAGCTGTGACACCAATAGCGACGTTAACTCTAGAAAGAGGGGGTGACCTTTATTCTGTGTGATCTTTCGGCTCCTGGGTTGTGAGGAAAGAGGTTTTGGAATCAGCCACACCTGGCCCTGAACCTCATTCACAGCTGAGCCTGTTTTTGCAGAAGTCTCCCTGCATAGTTGCTGAGAGCTTTACAAAGCCGAGGGCATTGCAAGGGAAAATGTGCCTGAGGCTAGTTGCGTCCAATAAATGTGATTCCTTTTAGGGCAGTGGTTCTCAACCTTCTGGCCCTTTAAATACAGTTCCTCATGTTGTGACCCAACCATAAAATTATTTTCGTTGCTACTTCATAACTGTAATGTTGCTACTGTTATGAATCGTAATGTAAATATCTGATAGGCAGGATGGTCTTAGGCAACTCCTGTGAAAGGGTCGTTCGACCGCCAAAGGGGTCTCGACCCACAGGTTGAGAACCGCTGTTTTAGGGTTTGTGGATCATTTAGGCTCCAGCCGGCTCTTAGCGCTGCCCTTTCACCAATTAGGTCACCTACTGACCCTGGTCTTCCTGACATGCCCCACCCCTCCCCTTGCCCCGTGTCCAGAGCCCACATCTGGGCCTGGAGGGGAAACTCCGGGAGGAGGGGATCAGGAAGGCCCTTCTATCCGAGAACCTGTTTTCTGGAACTGGACGATGAAATAGTCGTTTACGTCCAGTGAAAGACACTGCAAACTGGATGCTGGCTTAGTTCCAGAAGCACCTGCTGATAAGAAACAGATTAGAAATGCAAGTTTCCCCAAGTGCTGTAAGATGGTGTCGGTGGTGGAGCTGGTCTTTCCCGTGGGTCAGTTAGGCTCTCCCTGAAGCATAAATGCAGATAAGAATGGTCGCTGCTTCTGATGAGGCCCTCGGAGCTCTGTATCAGAAATTTGGGAAAGGTATTTGAAGTCCTACTTATTGGAATCTTTCATAAACACCCTCTGTTAGATGTCTGGTTGCTCTTGGGGAGGGCTGAGGGAGGGAGCAGGCTTTTCTGGGTGGATTTCAAATGTAGGAAGGACTGATAAGGCCATAAATTCACAGCAGAAGAGCCCTTGGAAACCTAGGGGAACTGTTGTTTTAATTTTTTTTTAATCCTCACCCAAGGATATGTTTTTAAAAAAATTGATTTTAGAGAGAGAGAGGGGGAGGGATAGAGGAGAGAGAGAGAGAGAGATGTGAGAGAGAAACGTAGATTGGTTGTCTCCTGTACACCCTCATCAGGGATTGAATCTGAAACCCAGGTATGTGCCCTGACCAGGAATCAAATCTGCAACCTTTTGGTGTACAGGATGATGCTCTAACCCACTGAGCCACCCGGCCAGGGCAGGAACTGTTGTTTTTAGAGATAAGGATACTGAAGCCCAGAGAGGGGTGCTTACTCGCCCAAAGTCACACAGCTTAGCTCAAAGGTAAAGTATAGAAGAACTTGGGTGGGCTTTGGGGTCAGAGAGCCGTTCAAATCTTGGATCTATATTGGGTAAGTTACTTAATTTTCTAAAGCTTCAATTTCCTCACTTGTAATATGGGGGTAATAATAGTTCCTACTTCACAGAGTGAATATGAGGATTAACAAGAAAATTCACATAAAATAGCTAGCACAGACCTTGGCACTTCGTAAGTGCTCAGTAAATATTGGTATTTTGTGGTGTTGATGATAATAAATATTTTTTCAGGAAAATCTTCCTGTTGTGAACATGCCACGGGCTTCTGGTCGGGTCCTCATTAGAGGGTGTGGTGGGCTGAACTGTGTTCTCCCCAAAGGTATGGTCCAGTATTCACTCCCAGCGCCTGTGCGTGTGACCTTCCTTGGAAATGGGGTCTTTGCAGATGTAATCAGTGAAAGTGAGGACCTGCTGGAGGACGGTGGGCTCTGATCCAGTGATTGGTGTCCTTATAGGAAGAGGGCAGTGTGTTCAGACACACAGGGAGGACCACGTGAATACAGAGACAGAGGCCGGAGTGGTTCCACCACAAATCAAGAGCTATCAAGGTAACCACTCAAAGCTGGAAGAGGCAAAGGGTTCTTTCCCAGCCTTCGGCGGGAGCGTGGCCTTGCCAATGCCGTGGTTTTGGGATTTTAGCCTCCAATGCTGTTGTAAGCCTCCCAGTTTGTGGTAACTTGCCAGGACAGCCCCGGGATACTAACACAGAGGATGTCAGTGGAGGGGAGCGCTCTGGGCGTCCAGGTGCGTATCTAAGGGGAGGGTTGGTAGCTAGACAACATCCATTTCCTGATTTAGGAACGGCACCACTGAATAATAACCTCCCCAAGAGATCCTGGGTCTTTGCCTACTGACTCTCTGATGCTGGCGGTGTGTGTGTATTGGGGTGGGGACCACAGGAACCACGAGTGAGGAGAGCCAGGGTTCCTCTCGATCACGTGTGGATGTACAAGACGACAGAATGCCAAGAGCACACTCGGGAGAGACAGGAGGGATCGAGGTTGGACAGAGGGCAGAGGCTGTGTCTCATTGGTCCTGTGCGTCGTCCTCCTTCTTCCCTGTCATGTGAATGTAGGTAGTTTTCTTCTTGGGCTGAGATGCAGAGATTGGAACAGACTTGGGAAATGGGTTTCTAAGTCCTTGGTGAGTATCTCTTTCTTCAAGTCAGGGAGGGCCCAGGGAATAAGGCAAGGGGTGTGCCCTGTGTCCATATCGTTTTCCAAAGGCAGCAGGTGGTCTCCGTCTTCGTTCGTGTTTCTGCAGGATGGTCCTGAGACATGAGAAGTCCTTTTCCAGTCCCAAGGCCCTGCATCTCCGGTTAACCTCTTTGGTCCTGCCTCCCCATCAGTCCTTCCTCCTCCGCCCCTCCCGCCCTGCACCCTGGCAGCGTCATTTGGGGTAGCTCTGAGGTTCTCCGCCATCTCCAACCAGAAGGGAAAACATTCACAGGCAGAAGTGATAACTCAGTCTCGCTGCTCACGACCATAGGGGTTACGGGAGGTACTAGAATTTGTATACAGAGGAGAGAGCATACATTATAAGGATGTACGCAGTTTTCAGGACTCCCAAGCCAAGGTGAAGGCTAATGGGGGTGGGAGCGGAGGCAACAGTTCAATCATGTGATTGATAGCGGATCCCTGTGCCCAGGCTACGAGCCGCTGTTTGGACTGCCGGGCCCTGATCTAAATCAGTGCCACTGTGGTCTTGGCCCTCTGGAGCCAAGACAGAAGGGGTCGAATCACTAGATTGCCTAGGTCACCTGCTCAGGAGGAGGCACAGTCCCGAGCTCATTGGTTGGGAAGGTGTTTTGTTGTTGTTGTTTTTGTTGGGTTTGTTTTTAGAGTGAATGTGAAAGGGAAAGTAGGGGGGGACTGGCCAGCCAAGAGGCAGCACAATGGCAATGTGGGAAGTCAGGGGAGGATATAGAAGAACTCTCCCTACTCTGCTCTGAGAACGCTTTTACCTACAAAATGCATGAGTTGTGAGAGTGGCTGTCACCTGGAGAGATCTCCTAGAGGTGACCCCATCTAAATAAAATATTCAGAACAGGTAAATCCTAGAGACTCAAAGCAGATTAGCGATTGCCAGGGGCTGGGGACGGGTGGAGAGTGGGGAGTGACTGCTTAATGGGGTTTCCTTTCGGAGTGATAGAAATGTTCTGGAACTAGATCAGTGATGGCGAACCTTTTGAGCTCGGCGTGTCAGCATTTTGAAAAACCCTAACTTAACTCTGGTGCCGTGTCACATACAGAAATTTTTTGATTTTTGCAACCATAGTAAAACAAAGACTTATATTTTTGATATTTATTTATATATTTAAATGCCATTTAACAAAGAAAAATCAACCAAAAAAATGAGGTCGCGTGTCACCTCTGACACGCATGTCATAGGTTCGCCATCACTGAACTAGACAAAGGTGGAGGATGCACAACATTGTGACTGTTCCAAATGCCACTGAACTGTACATTGTAGAGTGTTGCATTTTACCCCAGAAAACAGAAGCCATGTACCCAGTCCCCCATGGCTGCTCTTCCTCCTGCCCCCCCACCCCATCCCTTTCAACCACACTGATGCCCTTGAGGTGCCCTCTGGAAAGATAATGATTGGCTGGGCTCTGAGCCTGGCGGAATCACCTGAGTGGGAGCGTGGGGCTCCTCACTCCCTCTGGCCTGCCCCCTCCTGGCCTCTCAGAGGAACAGGGCTCCTTCCTGAGCCCACGTGTCAGGGCAGGCACTCCATCTCCGGGGAGAGAAGCCAGTGGAACTCCTCCCAAATGGAAGAAAAGTCAGAGGGGGACAGAGGTGGCTATAAACAACAAATTTAAAAAATATATATATTTTATTGATTTTTTACAGAGAGGAAGGAAGAGGGACACAGAGTTAGAAACATCGATCAGCTGCCTCCTGCACACCCCCTACTGGGGATGTGCCCGCTACCAAGGTACATGCCCTTGACCGGAATCGAACCTGGGACCCTTGAGTCCGCAGGCCGACGCTCTATCCACTGAGCCAAACCGGTCAGGGCAATTAACAATAAATTTTTAAAAGGGTTGTCTCCATGGCAAAGCAGGCTTCCCCATGGCCAGAGGCATTCTCACCTCTTCCCCACGGTCTGACACGGTGAGGGGCACTCGCTGGTGTCTTCTCCTTTGCATTCAGCAAGGAGTCCTTTGTTACAAAAGAAATATAATAGCAAAACAACCAGGCAAACAAAAGAAAAACCCCTGGATGCAGCCTCATTTCATCTAACTGGTAAATTATAGAATATCCATTCAATGGAATGTTAAGCCATTTTAAAAGGCTGTTTACAAAGGATTTGAAATGATGTGGGAATTAATTATATGGTAATGTCAGGTGGAAAACATGATACAAAATTGCACATATAATATGAACTCAGCTATATTAAAACCTCCCAAAGATTATGCATAGAAAAATGAAAAATTTAAGAGGAAATTTTCAAAACATTAACAATGGTGGTCTTTCTGTTTAGTTTTTTTCTTAGAGTTTACAAATTTTCCATAATGAGTATGTATTTCTTTTGTAATGGGAAAACTCACCTTTATTAAAAAATAAAACTATTTTACTATGGTGAAGGTTACACATTATCAATCAAACCAACAATTTTAGAACCTTATAGATTCATATGATTACAGAATGCTAATGCTGCAAGGGACTTCAGAGATTTTTCTAGTTTAAGGATTTTAAATCTTTTTTTTTTTTGGGTCACAGATCCATTTGAAGATTTCCCAGAAACTATGGCTTCTCTCCTGAGAACATTTCAAAAAATAAACATACTATCACTTAAGCTGCTCTTTGTTTTAAGTTATAGAAAGCCCCATTCAGAGCATCTTAAACAGTGGAGGAAATTTACTGGTTCATGTACCAAAAATCTTCACAATAGTCAGGTAGCGTTTGATGCAGCACTTTAACAATTTCATCAAGACTCATTTCTTTGTATGTATGTATGTATGTATGTATTTATTTATTTAAATCCTCACCCGAGGATCTTTTTCCATTGAATTTTTTTAGAGATAGTGGAAGAGAGAGGGAAAGACAGAGAGAAATATCGATGTGAGAGAAACACATCGATTGGTTGCCTCCTGCACACGCCCGGACCAGGGCCTGGGCCGGGGAGGAGCCTGCAACCAAGGTACGTGCCCTTGACCTGAACTGAACCTGGTCCACAGGCTGATGCTCTATCCACTGAGCCAAACTGGCTAGGGTTCTCATTTCTTAAAAAAAAAAATAATGTTTTTATTGATTTTTAGAGAGAGAGGAAGGGAGAAGGATAGAGAGATAGAAACATCAAAGAGAGAGAAACATCACTGATAGGTTCTCCTCATGGGGATCGAGCCTGAAGCCCCGGCATATGCCCTGACCAGGAATCGAACCATGACCTCCTGGTTCATAGATGGACGCTCAACCACTGAGCCACGGCAACCAGGCAAGGCTCTCATTTAACTCCGAGTCAGGGCGAGGGTGTCCTCACAGGCTTTTAAAAGAGCTGGGCTGCCGGGGCCCTTGCAAATCACATCGTTCGGTTGCCTCATTTCACAGATGGGGAAACGGAGACTCACTCAGCACGTGATGGCACTTGCTGAAGGCTGGGCGGGGGTTGCACTGACAACCAATTCTTCTTTTATCATATTCATCATAGTCATTCAGCCCTTGGGGGAGAATCCACGACATGGCTTGCTCAACTGCCATTTCCTCTTCCTTCTACTCGAGAGATTGGCAGGCTAACCCGTCTTCCTTGCAGTTCGGATTTCAGATATAAGAAAGTTCCAAGTTAGCTGCCCTTGCATGAGCTCCCTCTGCAGTGGGGCTGTGGGAGACAAGGTGGTGGCGATGTGTTAGGAGGCAGCGTGGTGACAGGACTCAGCATTCCAATGGCAGCCACCAGCCTCCAGGGTTTAAGGGAACCCAGTGGTGGCGGGAGCTTCCTGACCTTGGGATTGCATCTATGGTGGCATGTCCTTGAGCTCCACAGTCTAAGGGGAGACCCCCCCCCCCCCGACTCCTGTGCCTCCTAGCCTTCAGTGCTATTTTTTTTGAGTAATTCCCTGTATTAAACCTCTTTCTGCTTGACATACCTAGAGTGGCCTCTGTTTCCTGCACTGAACTCACTCATCCCTCTATGTCAGCACACATCACACGATAGGTAATAATTTTTCTCCCCTGGATCCCAATCTTGTTTCCTGTGTCCTATAGAATATAGCTCCATTCATGTCATCCTAAAATATTAAGCTCAAGAAACCCCAAACTAACCTCATTTTCCCTCCAAAACATGCTTTTCCTATAGATTTCCCTTTGTCCATTCTCGTGCCTACTTCCTCCCAATAGCTCAGGTTCGAGGGTAGCTCTGGTTTTTCTCTTACTGCTGTCACATACTTTTAAATCTTATTGATTCTGTTTTCTTTGTTTGTTAGGGCTATTGATTTTAAATGATCCAATTATATTGGATTAATAAATAGAATGTAATAATCTGCATAACTGGAAAGTGCAGCATCAGGCATGGTTGGATCCAGGAGCTTGGAGAATGCCATCAGTACTTGTTCTCTCCTTCTTCAGGCTCTGCCTTCTGCAAATCCCTTTCTAATGGTGGGCTGGGGGGCCCTGACAGTTTTCGGTTTATATACTTTTTTACATCAAACCATGTGGGTATAAGGTTTATCTTTCCCATTATTTCCAGAAAAAGTTCTAAAAGAGTCTTTTTGGGCAAAATTAAATCAACTGTGTACTCTAAAAAGATATGTTGAAGTCCTCACCTCTGTACCTCAGAATGTGGACTTATTTGGAAATAGTGTTGTTGTTGCTATAATTAGTTATGATGAGGACATCCTGGCATAGGATGGGCCATTAACCCAGTGTGATCCTTATAAGAGGAGAAAGCGATGAGACACAGAGACACGGAGAAGGTGGCCATGAGGCAGAAATTGGGGTGATGCCAACATTGGGGGTACAGACTCCAACATATAATTTGGTGCGGGAGGCACAGCTCAGTCCATAGCACCACTTAAAACTTCCTATTGTGTTGTATTGATATCTGTGTGCTCATTTTAACTCTCTTAGAAGACGGTAAGCTGCTTGAAGGTAGGAAGTATATCTTGTTTACATCCTTTTATCTACCATAGTGTTTAAATACTATGTAGACTTAGTAAGTGCTCAGAACTTTTGTTGAATGAATCAATGGTACAGGACGTAATTCTTGATCCATGAGACTGTCTCATTTCCCAAACTCTTGGTGTTAAGAAAGCTAGGTGGGGCAGGCAGCATTGGACTTGATGTCAAAGGCCCAGGTTCTTTCCCCAACTCTCACTTTCTAGCTGCGGGACCTTGAGCAAGGCCCTTACTCACTCTGGGTCTCACCTGTGAAAGGGGAATAATCACGCCTTCCTGTTGGTTTCACGAGGCTGTTTATGAGGATTAAGGAAGTAGTTCAGTCATTCAGAAAATACTGCGCGACACCTGCTGCTCCGGGCGCGGGGTATGGAATGGTGAACAAGTTAGGCAAGCGTCCTGTCCTCACGGTTCTTTCTGGGACAGTGAACGAGACCACGAACACAGAGCACAGTTTCGGGAAGTGCTATGTAGCCGGTAAATTGTCCACGTGGACAATAAAGCAACAGATGTCAGAGTGACGGGTGGTTAGGGAAGGCCTCTCTGAGGAGGTGACGTCTGAGCTGGGATGTGAATCACCAGAAAGAAGTGGCTATTCCTGGGGGAAGAGCAGCCCCGGCCGCGGGAGGAGCGAGACCCTGACAGGGAGACAGTGAGCGCGAATGCTCACCGAGCTAGCAGAGTTGTGACATTTAGAACGTGAGGCTCGTGTATCGTAGAAATGTACAGTTCAATCCTACATTAACCAGTCACTTCAATAAAGTTAATAAAAAATAAAATGCGAGGCTCAGTCACTGTGCAAGGTTTCTCGGGCATTTAGGAAGGTCCCGGAAGTCGGGGTTTCGCCTCTGGCTCAGACACAGTGTACAGTTGGGACAGCGCTTGGCATGTGTGCAGCCCTGGGCGCAGCACCGCCTCCGGTGCCAGCGCCGGGAGAGGGGCACCTGGGACCACGCAGGTGTAGGCACCTGGGAAATGCGAGGTGCGGTACCGTTCCCAGGTGGCATTGTCATTTGAAAACATGTTTCCCGTGATTAAGGGATTTGGACATTGAGTTTAGCAACTAGCTTGCTGATCAAATTTTCGAGCTGCAGTCATCCCTGTTTAGGGCTCAAAAATGCTTGTGTCAGGCTTTTCGAAGCAAATTGATAAGAATTAAGTAGGCGCTGCAGCCGTGATCCGCAAGCTGTGTTTGTAGGGGTCGAATTCCAATTTTCTTTCCTACCGAGGCTCTGTAATAAGGCCTGGGATGGCCAGTCACCTTGTCGGGCTTTGGGTGCCTATGAAACTACTGTGGGGTCTGGTCACTCACTGTGTGTGGTGTGTGTGTGTGTGTGTATTTGCACGTTTGCACACACACACACACACATTGTTTTGCATTGCAATAGAATATTCCAGAAAAGAGTCTTCTACTCAGCTCGTCAGCACTCCCCTCCTGCCAGAGTGGTGTGATTGAACACTGCACACGTATTTCTTGAGAGTGAAATTGCACCCAAGACACCTATAAACGCCACAGTAACAGAGCATTCTTTTAAGAAGAGCTGATTACTTCGAATTTCTTGGTAGTCAAGTCGATTTCCTTTGAACTTGTTCCCAGGCGCCCAACCCCGCCCCCCTGCCCCCGAGAACCACCTCCCTCTGCCTCCTTCCCCCCATTCTCGTCAACCTTCATGACTTCAGCATCCGCAAGGGCACAGCGACTCCCTTTGGCTCACCCTGAAGGGTGCGGGGTGCCGAGGCCTTTAGGGTAATGGGTAAGCGCGATGGGATGGGAAGGTCACGGATGCTGGGCGGTGGAACCATCAGGTGCAGCGCGGGCGGCTTCCTATTTTTACCTGTGGAGAAGGAAGTAGGAAGTGCCTGGGGATTTGACCAAGTCTGAGTTTAGAAAACAAAGCAGGACTGTGTGAAAACTGTCCAGGCTGCAGCGTTGGCTGTTAGAGGTTTGAAGAACTCATTCTCTGTGTGTCTACCTCCTCCCTCTCTGTGCTTGTTGGTGGGACTCTTGGTCTCTGTCTCCATTTCTCTGTCTTTATTTCTCTTGCTCTCCCCGCGCCCCCCCCCCCACCCCCCAACCTCCCCATCCCTTAATGATTCGCCTCATTGGAATAGAGTTCTGTTCAACCAGTGGGGTTTCCATAATTGCAGCTCTGGGGCATTGCAAATGGGACAGCTAATGGTGACTTTCTTTTTTCAAGGCAGGTTATCAATTAAGAATAGCCCGGCAATCAGAGATCAAAAGAGGCCTGTTTCCCCAAATGAATTAGTGGGTTTTAGAATGAAATGAAATGGAGTTTTTTTTTTGTTTGTTTGTTTTTTTTTTTTTTTTAGAAGGCTAAGGGATTTGGAGCTAGAGGTATGAAGCTCAGACTCCTGGAGGCTGCTTGCTCTGGTTCCAGAGTCTGGGCAGCCTGTGTGCAAGGGTATGTCCTGGAGGGGGAGGGTGCTGGAGTGACCAGGAGCCGGGAGCCGAGGCTCGGGAAGGTCAGCAGGCCAGGGGCTGTGAGAATGGGCCTTGCAGTCTAAAGGGCTGACAGGAACCTGGCATCAGGGCCGGGACTGGTTCTTTCTAGGCCTCATCTCCATGCTACCCCAGCGGCCCTGGACTTGCGATTTCCAGAAGAGAGTGATGCTGGGAAGGTTTTCCTGACACACCCCAGGAGGAAGCATTATTTTAATGGTGTTATCGTTGCTGCCTCCCTGGCTTTACTGGTCCAGGGATTTGGGCAGCTGTTGTGATTATTCTCTGTCTCTGTGTGTCTCTCTCTCCTTGTATTTGCCCACTCTGTCTGTCTGTCTCTCTCTTCCTCCCTTCTCTCTCTCTCTTTCTCTCTCTCTCTCTCTCTCTCTCTCTCTCTCTCTCTCTCTCTCTCACACACACACACACACACACTGCACAGTGGCTTCATTTCCCAGCATGGCTAGAAGGCCATGTATTCTTAGCTATAGAGACAGAAAACCCGTGAAGGCACATGGGGCTAATTAATAACGGAAAGCGATTGCTTCCCATACATTCCATAACTTTTATGACTTTACTAGAGGTGAATTTTTAAAAAGTCACTAAATAATACATATTCACCATAGAAAATTTAGAAAATACAGATAAAAAGGAAAATGAAATTTACTCAGTGTATAAGGAAGTTCTTTTTCATTAAATGCTAGTTTTTTTTTTTAAAAGGAATCTGTAACACTAAAAAATGTTCACAGGTTTCAGAAGGGCATGAATTAGAGTAAGATTCCCTTCTCACTGGGTCCCCAGAAAGACAGGAAACTCCAGAAGTTTACTACGGCTGCGCAGATGTGTATCTCTCTGCATGTGAACTAGAAGGAAACGGGACCACAATGTACCTGTCATCCTGCACCTTATTTCTTTACCTAATACATTTTGGCCATCTTTCCATGACTGTCCATATAGATGAATTGTTTAATATGGCAAACATTCCTTAGTCACCGTCTGCGATTATGAATACCATGCTCGTTTGTACAGATCCTGAATAACATTGGAAAAAGAGAAGCAAAAAAATGGCCACTCAGCACTACTGGGATGGGAAACGATGCTTCGATATTCAAGACTCTATCACATTTATGCTATCTCGGTGGAAGGATTAGACAAATTAATTAACTTGTCTTTTCTCTGACGAATCACTCCCACCCACAAACGCTCCGTGCACTCTGCATCACTGTCCGTCTCTGATATCAGCAGAGGTACGGCCCACAGACCTCATGGCATTCAGACTCAGCATCTTCTTTTCAAGGACACAGGGCAAGAGCTGAGCAGCCCCACTTCCCTGGGCCCGAGTGGAGTTGGTATGAGAGCAGGTGGTTAGGGAATAGGCCATGCGTGCTAGTGTTGCACACTGGCCAACAAAGGTGCCTATATTTAATAAACATAATTAATCATATTATTGTGACATGTGAGGCCTTCCAAAATGTGGGGACCAGAGTAAGGACCCCTCCTGCCCAGGTTATGGGCTTGATCCCCAGTGTGGGGCATGCAGAAGGCAGCCGATCCATGATTTTCTCTCATCCTCTCTGAAATCAATAAAAATATATATTTTAAAAATAGTCTGACTTATATACAGGGAATGCCCACCTGAGAATGACTCCAGCACAGAGGGACTGGGCAAAGCCAACAGGTCAGCAGAGGTGACTCCTGCTGAGGTCACAGAGCACCCAGGCCATCAGCTGCATGAGAATGGAGACCTCTGCCTGCTTCGCCCACTGCTGTGCCCCGGTGCCTGGAACCCGCCCGCCAGGCTGGGCGTGGCCTTTTCCCTGCAGAACCACACTTGTTCCTGCTGGAGTTCCCTCATAAAGTCCCAGTACTACATCACTGCACGTTCTCCAACTGCAGATGCACAGCCCCAGTTCTGTGCAGAGGAAGAAAAACAAAGTACCCAATACATCTTTCTGGAGAATCAAGTTTATTACAAAACTTGAGAGAACAAAATACTTCAATAAGAAGCCCCGCAAACATAGGAGCAAAGGAGCAGGGGCAGGAGAAGGGCCCTAAGAAAAACAGTCCAGTCTCTGAAGTCTCATGCAGGTGGGGGCAGAGGGGCGGATGCATGGTGAGGGCAGCCTCTCCCCTAGACCTGCAGGCGGCTCCAGGCAGTCTTCCAAGCTCAGCAGGCATTTGGGATAAGAGGCTTCTGAAGGTCATGGTGCTGCTGGAGACCCTCCTGATGTGAATCCCGTGCAGAGAACCCCTCGGCAGTTCGCACACCTCCATCACCCGCTGGACCAAGTCCTCTCACCTTGTGCACACAGCGTGTGCTTCTGCACCGCTCTCACCCACGGCTGTTTGTGTCCAGCCTCTGGCTCACCTCCCGTACCACACGGTTGGCCTCCCTGGAGCTCAGCACCTTCCAGTTTGAGTGCAAGGAGTGTGGCTTGATCGCCCCAGCAACTTTGACTGTGGCCCTGCCTTGGCCATTCACAATTTTAAATTGATCTTTAATTTTAAATTTATCCTTATTACAGATGTCCTCCTTTTCCCCCTCATTGACCCCTTCCACCATACCCCCTCCCCAGGCCTTCCCTGCACTATTGTCTGTCCATGGGATATGCATGTATTCATATAAATTCATTGGTTAATTTCTTCCCCCTTCCCCCACTTCCCTTTGAAATATGTCAATCTGTGGCATGCTTCAATGTCTATGAATCTTTTTTGTTCATCAGTTTATTTTGCTCATTAGATTCCACATATGAGTGAGATCATGTGATACTTGTCTTTCTCTGACTGGCTTATTTCACTTAGCATGATACTCTCCATGTCCCTCCAGGCTGTCTCAAAGGGTAAGAGATACTTCTTTTTTACAGCTGCATAGTATTCCATTGTGTAAATGTACCACAGCTTTTTAAAATTTTTTATTTTTTTAAAAATATATTTTATTGATTTTTTACAGAGAGGAAGGGAGAGGGATAGAGAGCCAGAAACATCAATGAGAGAGAAATATTGATCAGCTGCCTCCTGCACACCCCCTACTGGGGATGTGCCCGCAACCAAGATACATGCCCAGGAATTGAACCTGGGACCCTTCAGTCCGCAGGCCAGTGCTCTATCCACTGAGCCAAACCAGTTAAGGCCCACAGCTTTTTTTTTTAAAAAAAATCCATTCATCTACTGATGGGCATTTGAGCTGTTTCCAAATCTCTGGAGGAAAGAATTTCTGCAGAGGTACAAAGGGCGAGGTAATAATATCAACAAAATAGAACATGTTCTGCTCTCTTTCAGCAAGGTAAATACAGACTCAAAGATAAGGCAAAAACCGAGCTCTGGACAACTCTAATTTGAGGTCTTCTATGCGCTGGAATGTTCAATCACGTGAATGAGGTGCAAGTTCGAGGGCTCTTTAAAATGAAAAACATAAATCAATACCTTTTAACCTTGCAACTCAGGGATTAGTTAACAACATCTGGTACGGTCCACCCCAGCAAGGCTGGAGGGAGTCCTTGTGGAGATGTTTTTCTGATGGACCATGTATCCAGGTTGTAGCCATGATGCTCAATGTCTTTGTCTCCTGGAAGTGAGTTATGGAAAGATTGCCCCATGAACTTGTGTTAATTTCAAGAGCCTTTTTAAGTTCTTAGCAATGAGTTAAAAACTCTCCTTAATAAGGCAAGTTTGCACATTCCCTCATCTAACCTCAGAGGATAGGTCTTCCGGTAACAATTTCAGAAGGGGGCAGTCGATGTATACAAATAGGAATTGATCTTAAGTTAAGCAATACCAAGGGAAAGACTTTAGCCAAGGCAGATGAAAAGATTCAACATGTCTTACCATTTGAATTTCACCTATCTATTCAGTTTGTTCCATGAAACCAGAGAATCGCGGTGATACATGCAAAGGAAATGCTACAGTATCTGCCAAGATTGTCACCCCTGGTGTCGAATTTGTCTAGTGAAATGGGTTCCCCGATCCCTATGGGACTCTATGAGGACTTTCCAAGCAGCAAAAATCCTTTCGGGAAGTATTTTAGTAACTGCTGTGGCTGTAGCCCTACCCAATGAGAATATATGGATCATCATTATCACATTTTTATCCTTGGAGGGGGCCGCAATTGGATTGAGAGTCACTTTCCAAACATCAAATAGGCCTAATTAGTTTTATTTCTCCCTTTTGTAAAGAGAGATTCCCTCATTTTAGTTATGCCTTTACTCATTCACATAAAAAACTTCACAAGGAATTATAGAAAATTAAATGGTTAGTAGGAAAACCCAGCTCTGTCGATATTAAGGTTTGGTTTACCTAAGCACTCACAGACCTGATGATGCAGAGTGCATGTTTACTCTCTTTTATAATTTCCTATTAAGAGCATACCAAGACTATAGAAAAAGAAACCTTTTGTCCTTTCAACAGAAAGAGAAATCTAAATCCCAGTTCTGGATTAGCGTACTTTAACTTAAATGAATCCATTCCAAACTTAGTTTGACCATACACAAGATTTCTTTTTCAAGACTCCTTTTCCATGAACCTTCTGCACCATACACAAACTTTCTGTAACTTTCATAAGCATTTCATCTTTTGTTCTACCTTTTTCCTTTTTTATTGTAGAGCATCATGTACTTTAGGACAAGATTACTTTCTTTTTCTTCAATAAAAATGTGTTCCGTTACTTGTAAGTTCTTTTACCAAGCACACATCTTATTCTCTATACGCAATCATTTTCAATCACCCTAACATCCTAATCGGGCTTTATCACAAATGTCTGGGTCTTCATCTGAGGCATCTTGTGCCCTTCTAGCCTTGTAAAATGCTAGACTCCAAATTTATTACCCTCACTTCCCATCTGGTCGGTTAGGTCCAAAGCTACAGAGTAGTGGTCAACTGTGTGTCCTTAATTAAACCAGCATCCTCAAGCTAGTTCTTACTAAAGATTGATCCTAGATCATGTGCACTTTAAAAGCAGTTATGTTAGCTTCCATTATTTCTCCAACTTGTATGAGCGCTCATTTGTTTTAAACCAACTGAATAGAGCCCTTTTACAATCTAAATTTGAATTTACCAATCAATTTTTGGCAGTACCATCTAGTACTGGTAATATATTATGTATAGGTATAACAAACATACATAGATAGCACAATACAAAACACAAAATAAAAAAATAAAAATTATGGATCCAAATATGTTTTCTGGCAGCTGGACTCGGCTAAAGTTCTGATCAGATCGTCAAAGTTTTTGCATGCTGTAAGAATTCCTTTAAAGCTGTTTTTTTAAAATTTAAATAAATAAACAAATAAATAAAAGAATGTACTTCTGGTCAAGAAGGTGGAGTACGAAAATGTGGTACTCGAATCCTCCCACAATCACAACAAAACTACAACTAAACTACAGAACAACCATCATGCAAGACCACCTGAAATCTAGCTGAATGGAAATCCCACAAAAGGAATTTAAAGAAGCCTAGCCAGCGTGGCTCAGTGGTTGAGTGTCAACCTGTGAACCAGGAGTTCATGGTTTGATTCCTGGTTGGGGCACAGGCCTGGGTTGTAGGCTTGATCCCCAGCAGGAGGCGTGCATGAGACAGCCGATCAATGATTCTCATTATTGATGTTTCTATCTCTTTTTTCCTCTCCTTTCCCTCTCCTTTCCTCTCTGAAATCAATATATATATTTAAAAAAAAACACAGAAGATGCCACATCAAGACTGGTGGTGGTGGTGGTGGTGGTGGGGGCGGGGTGGTAAAGACCCAGAATGGATTGGTCCCATACCCAAGTGGGCTGAAGAAAAATTGGGAGAGATATCTTGGCTACCTAAGGAGCAAGGAGTCCCAGCCCTACACCAGGCCCCTCAGCCGAGATATCTTGGCTACCTAAGGAGCAAGGAGTCCCAGCCCTACACCAGGCCCCTCAGCCCAGGGTATCAGTGCCAGGAAAAGAAGTCCCATTAACTCTGACTGTAAAAACCAGCAGGGTTTGTGGCTGAGTGAGACAGAGAGCTGCTGGAGTCGCAGGCAGTTCCTCTTAGAGGGTCCATCCACAGACTTACTTGGACTCACTCCCTGAGTCCAGCGCTGGCTCAGCAGCTTGAAAGGACTCAGGGACATACAGGGAGTAATTGAATTGTCTGGTGTCAGGGTGAGAGCTTGGGGATGGGGGCAGGCTTCTGCCAGACCAAAGTGATGACCTTTTGTGAGAGGCCCCCACCCCAGAGGTGGGTACTATAGTTGAGTCTCCATCAACCTGGTTCACACTTTTTACTCTGCCCTGGGGATTCCCTGAGACCCTGCCTTACCCAATTTGTGGGCTTACCCAAACCCTTTCCGGTGACTTCCATACACATGGCCTCTCTTGCCTCATGTTTTGGACTTTCCTAAAAATCTCTTAAATAGACAGCATCTGGCCTCAGTGTGCCCTGTACCTCTTGTATGTGGCCCCAGGCCTGGCCCTGGCCACAGCCGGCCTTGGTTTGCAGCCTGGCTTCTCGGCACCTCCACACCCAGCACAATCTGCAGATTGCTCTGTAGCTCTGCCAGGTGGCCCCAGGCAGGACACAGGTGGTGGCTGACTTTGCACATCCCGGGAGGCCCCAGTGCCATTGTAGCCAGTGAACAGCTTCAGACCATGCCAGATTACAATCCTACCACCTCCACCAGCGACACACTCAAGGGATGGACTTGGTGAACACCAAAGCCCCACTAAAGCAAGTCCTGCTCCATAGGTTGACTCCCACACAGGAACTCCTTCCGATCAGCCTGGTGGTGGTGGTGGTCGTGGGGGTGGGGGGCGGTGGTCAATCCCTCCTAGTTACGCCAGCAGCAATCAAGATTCAACTACTAGAGGACAGTGCACACAGCCCACACAGGGGTGCGCATGGAGCACCCAGCTCAGGTGACTGGGGAGGCTGTGCCACTGGGCCCTACAGGACACGTACTACACAAGGCCACACTACCACACCTGAGAGATGTAGCAGCACAACCTAATACATAGAAACAAACACAGAGAAGCAGATAAAATTCAGAGACAAATAGGTTCCAAACGAAATAACAGGAGAAATCTCCAGAAAAAGAACTACCAGATATAGAGTTCAAAACAAATGGTTGTAAGGGTGCTCAAGGAACTTAGTAAGAACTTGAATAGCATGTAAAATGACATAAAAACCATAAAAAAGAACCAGTCAGAAATTAAGAATACACTAACTGAAATGAATAATTTATAGGGAATTAATAGTAGAGCCCAGCCGGTGTTGCTCAGTGGTTGAGCATTGACCCACGAACCAAGAGGTCACCAGTTCGATTCCCAGCCAAGGCACATGCCCGGGTTGGGGGCTTGATCCCCCATGGGGGGTGTGCAGGAGGCAGCCGATCAATGATTCTCTCTCAATGTTTCTGTCTCTCTGTCCCTCTCCCTTCTCCTCTCTCTATAAATCAATAAAAGTACATCTTTTAAAAAATAGGGAAAAAACAACAGCAGAGTAGATAAAGCCGAGAATAAAATCAGCAATTTGGAATATAGGAAAGCAAGAAGCACCCAATTAAAACAGCAAAAAGAAAGAAGAATCCATTCCTGGCTGGGTAGCTTAGTTGGTTAGAGCAAGAGAGCTCACCCTGAAACTTGTGTGAGGACAAAGCAGAAAGTACCGAATGGGCAGTGTGAGTGAGTTTTACCAGCAGAGAGGACGGGGAGATAGACAGGGTTTCAAAGAGGTTTCCCCAAATCTATCACAAAGCTCCCCTCTCTGAGGCTTTAAGGCAGACATTTCCTATTGTTCTTTAGAGAAGCATTTGAAGCCTAAACTCTGATCCCACTTCCCACTTCCAAATTCCCTCCGTACGTCTCAGATTTCTGTTTTTGAAGATGGCTAGCCCCCATCGATGGGATATGGGCTTGTCAGCACGTTTGTGAACTTGCTGGGCTGCATGGCAGCTGAGACCTTCTGGGGTTAAGCCTTCTGTTTTCGGATCCTGAAAATGGCTCTGAGAAGCCTGCAGCTGGGTAGGGAGATAATTCAGAAGTGGGTTGGGGAGGTGAGAAAGCAGAGTTCCAGCTGAGTTGGGCCGACTGCTGGCAAGTTCTGAGGACACGCTGGGGGCTCTGCCTCCCCTCTTCTCACCTCCAGTTCTATCCTCCCCAGCAAGTCCAGCGGAGCCAGCTAGTGGCTAAGAGCACGGGGCCTGGAAAATGCCACCTCTGCCCTTTGCTAGCTCTGTGAACCAGTTTTATCTTTGGGAACCTCCACTGTCTCACTTATAAAATGGGGCAGTCATCTCTGCCTTCTAGGGTTCTTGGAAATAATGAAGCAGCCATCTTGTATAAAAACTGCAGTTTGAAATGTTAACCCTGCTATTCTGGCTTCTGTAAACACTTGCTTGCTTAAATAATAAGGAAAATAAGACTACTCCCATTCCAGAGAGGCCGTAAACTATGCCCCAGACAGAGTTGTCAGTGGTGACACCTGGCCAGGCCTTGAGATATGGTCTCATGGCCCCTTCCTAGGATGCAGGCCTTCTTTCTCAGAAGGCCCGGAAGTCTCATTCCAAATTTGGGAGACAAAGGACTGGAAAAAGTATAAATAGAGTTTCCTCCATGTTGGGGGCCCAGAATTCGAAAGACACATTTTTCTCTGGGCTTGCGCAGAATTTATAAATAAAATGTAACTCCCTTTCTCTAAGCATGGCTTGGTTTTTCTCCGGTCTTCTGCAACACTAGGGTTCTTGAAAATAATGTGCAAATGCATCCAGCACAGTGCCTGGGCTCAGCAAATGGCACCTGTTTCTAGGGGGGTAGATTGGAGGTTCCTGGCATCACAGATGAGGAAGCTGAGGTGCACACACCGTGTCTCTGCACCCCACTTCCCTGTTCTCCCTTGCCTCTTACAATCTGGGGTCCTTCCCAGGCTCTGCAGGCTTGGAGCCTTGGCCAGCCTTGGAATGCTTCGCTCGCCCACACTGAGCGGGGAGAGGCTGTTGGCAGGGACTATCCACACCATCCGGATCAGAGCTGCTCGCTGCTCCCCCAGCCTGGTGGGGAGCGGAGGGGGTGGAACTGAAAGGGAACGGAATGGGGTGCCCGGGGAGACATCCGCAGGTAAGTGCTGACCCGCTGGTGGAAAGCACTTAAAGTGATTTCTGGCATTTCCCTAAAAGCATTCATATGCCATCCAGGGAGGGCATGTGTTCTGAAAGGCAGGTGGAAATGTGTCCTGCTGTTCTCAGGAGGCTGCATTTGGAAGGCTCTGGTCCAATTAAAGTATTACCGAGCCCAACGGCTCCCCGAGGTTGTTTCTGAAGATGGAGGGGCTGATTTTTGCCTCCTTATGGGGTGGAGGTGAAGCAGAGAGGCAGCACCTGACACAGAACGAAAGGATGCCTGTCTGTGCTGATATGGCTGGCCCGAATTCTCTCTCTCTGTGTGTGAGTGTAAATGTGTGTGTATCTTCCCTCATTGTTTGCCTTTGTTCTGGAACTTTCTCTCTCTCTGGTCTGTGAGTGGCTCTCAAGATTCAGACTATGTAGGTGTAAATTCTGTCTGTCCTTGAACAAATGTAGTACTTGCCTCATAGGGCTATTGTGAGAGAAGGTGCATGTAAAGCACTTAGCAGTGTGCCTGGCACGTAGTAGATGCTCAATAAACTGGATATATTTTCCTACAACTTTTCTTTCTGTGTGTCCATTTCTCTACATTGTGGCAGGCATAAGGACTACCATGGTGGCCTGGGTTGCAGATAACAGAGCTGGTTGCGGGTAAGCTCCAAGGGATCAGGAATGTGTGTTGTGTTCACCGCTGTTTCTTCAGCACCAAGGACAGCACCCGGCTCAGCGTGGATGCTCAAACTGCCGATAGAATAAATGAGAGATTCTGACTAGAGCCAGCTAAAGTAGAAAAGGGAAAATGATGATGAGGATGTAACGTGTCACATGGAACTAAAGGGGGAGAGGAGGGGGAAGGCCCCAGGGAGGCCTCAGGAAGAGATAGAAGCTGGGGTCTGGGATGCCGCAGGGCTATGCTTGTCATCTCTGCACCTGTGTGCTGTCACTCTGTTCTTTTCCCCCAAGTTTAGTTTCTTCTGCTTGTCAGGTGCATTCTGGCAATGATCAGTTCGGACAATTTCAGATGCTGACTAGATGTTTCTGAATCCCAATGTCAAATTCCCAGGAGTGAATCTGATTGGCTGATCTTTGGTCAAGTCTACTTATCAGAAATGGCAGGAAGCAAGGTCCCATGGCCCCCACCCCCTCCCATGGACTGGGGGAACTTTCTAAAGAAGGGACTTGGGAGTGGCAGGTGCCCAGTCTAGTGGCTGCCTTGCTTTCCCAAGTCTGTGGGAGAGGGGGCCAATCCACAGGAGGGCGAGAGTGATCTGGGGCATCATCTTCGTTGTCAGAGCATGGCTGGGGGGAATGTGCATGTCATGGATTCCCTGGTCCTGGCCAGGTGGCTTATGCTGGAGTGGTATTTGGGTACTGGAGTTGAAGGGAATTCTTTCCAATGAGGCCTGAAACTTTCTAGCACCTGCCATGTAATATTTTCCATGTGTTAAAATATATTTTTATTGATTTCAGAGAAGGAGAGGGAGAGAGAGATAGAAACATCAATGATGAGAGAGAATCATTGATCGGAATATTTTTCATTTTAATGGGAAAAATGAGTGCTGATAAATGTGAGACTGAGTGAGGTATGCCCAAGACCAGCACACTCTTCCCCATGCGATACCTGTACGCTTACCCCAGGGGGAATGAATTACATGTGCAAATCTCTGTCTTAGAGTCCCCCTTGGCCCTTCTCACTGAGCTGTGTTTTCACCTCATCCAGTGCTTCTCAGAGAATGGCCTCCCATCGACCACCACGGAGGCCTTCCCAGGGGACCTGTTAGAAACACAAGTTCACAGCCCCTCCTACAGGCCTGCAGCCTCAGTGCTGGGGCGGGGGTGAGGGTGGTGGTGGGGAGTCCAGCACGCTGTTTCAGATGCTGTTAAAGCTGGGAAAACCAGTGCCTTCATCAGTCCAGGGACAGATTTGTTCCTTGGTTCAGGATTCATAGCATCCAGATGTGTGAAGGCTTTTCTGAGAAAAGTCTTGGAATGGAAGCCCTGAGGAGGTGTTGAGCAGAGGTTGCCATTAGCTCCAACCAGCTCCGGCCTTGGGCAAAGTTACAATTCCTGAAGAGCTATTGGCCTGGGAGCTCCGGGTAGAGGCTCAGCTGATGAGGGTGACACTACTCTCTGGCCTCATCCCTCCGGAGAGTACGTGATATCAGTGTGAAGTTCAAGTTCAGACCTTCAGGCAGAGGGCGCTGTGTAGAGCGCTCTGGATTGAATTACGATGGATCAGTGACCATTTTGGTCTTGATTTGTAAGCAAAATGGAAAGGAGCAAGACTGATTCAGTGTCTGTATCCTTCCGTCTCCTTCCACTCCTACAACGACCCCTGACATGGATACTATTGTCCTTGAAGTAGTTTGATCTCTCCCGGTGAGGGGCGGCGTGGATTTAAACCCAGGCAGGTATATGCCCTTTACCAAACATTCACACATGGCATGTCAGCCTCTTCTCTTTCCCACTTGTATTCCACCCCCCCCGGCCCCCCAGCCCTGGGTAGCGCCCTACTTGGCCCTGGACCATGTTCCCTCGTCTCCTCTCGGGGAGGCTGGGCAGGACTGGGGGCTTGTCGTGCTCCCACCAGCTGACTTTACGAGTGTGGAAGGCAGAGGGTTTATAATGCCCGCAGCCCTGTCCAGACTCGACAAAGAGCTCTGTGTGCAGAGGAGTGCTGAGATGGAGGGTGAGAGCCTTGCACTCCGTGGACCTGGGAGAGAGGGACCCCCTGTCCTGCCCTGGGCTCAGCACCAGGGAGTAGCAGAAGAACAAGGGGTGTGGCCGGTCTCGGAGGGAGCCAAGTGCAAAGGCACAGGGGCATCTGACAGCAGCCTGTGTGGACCTAACCCCACTCCCAGCACAGGGGCACCCAGACACCCTACCCGTGAACTTGGACACATCCTGGTGTAACAATGAATGCGAATATTGGGAGTGGGGGTGGGAATAGAGCCGGCTGTACTGTGTTGACTGAAAATAAGTTTCCTCCATCCTGGCAGAATAAGAACTCCAAATAGAGGCTTAGCTGAGTTGTAACAAATAAGAGAAATTGTGTTTCTTGCACAAGCAAGTGTGTGAACTGGGAGTCTTAGCCTCTATACATACTCGGCTCATTCTCTCCTCACAGCCAACTGCAAGGTTAGTGGGGCTCCTGAGGACCCCTGTTAGTCGCTAGTATTTTGCAGCATTTAGCCATGCAGTCCATCACCTCCTCTCCTTTTGCAAAAACAATGTATTTCCCTACTCCCAGTTTTGGTGTCTGAAATTCACCTGTTGGCCACTAGGTGGGGTTATAAATTGCAAGATGGTTAGGGGCTTGCAGGACAGGTTGGAGCTCATAGGAAAAACACCTTAAAAAGACGAGAAGTGAAGGGTGACTAACTCTTGCCTGTGCTCAGAAATAGCACTCTCTCCTCCCCCATCCGGGCATTTCATACTCCTTATTTGCTAACCTGGGTTTTGAAAATTACAACAGTAAAGTGACTTTGCAAATAGTTCAGAAGTTTATCAATTTCAACCACCACCATCCCATTCCTGAGAGATTCCCTGGTAAGAGTTTAGTCTGTATCCTTTCTAACTTTTTCCTGTGACTCTAAATCCATATCACATACATGCCCATATGTGCTTACATAGGTGTAGCTCCATGTTCCCATATTAGATATTAGAAACCACATGCATTGTTTTCCAGCTTGCTCGTTTTCACTTAGCATATTTCCTAAATGTTTTCCCATCAGCACAGATAGATCTATCTCATATATTTATTGAGCTCATAATACTCTACAGTATGAGTGTACCATAATTTTAAAAACTATATTCCTCCCTCCTTCATTCTCTTCCCCTGCCTTTGTTTTGCTATTACTAACAAATTTGAAACAAATGTTTTCACATCTATAACTTTGTGCCCTTGCTTTAGTATCTGATGTTTTTAATTCCGTTTGTTTTGTTTCACTTTTGCATCTACTGGGTCCTAACTGATGCACATTTAAAATTTTTATAGCGATGGCTAGAATTGCTCTTCATAAAGGTTATACTATTTTTTAAAAAAAATATATTAATTGGTTTCAGAGAGGAAGGGAGAGGGAGAGGGAGAAAGAAACATCAGTGATGAGAGAGAACTATTGATTGGCTACCTCCTGCATGCCACCTATTGGGGATCGAGCCTGCAACCTGAGCATGTGCCCTGACCATGAATTGAACCATGACCTCCTGATTCATGGTCAATGCTCAACCACTGAGCCACACCAGCCAGGCATAAAGGTTGTACTATTTTAAACTCCCACCAACACCAAGAGCCATGTTTCTAAATTGTGCACTGCACTTACCTGTTCAATAACAGTATCGTCCTGCAGACGGTGGGACCCCCCGAGGGCAGGACTCTGCCTGCCTGGCCCTCAGCTGACTCCTGGGCACTTAGCCCAGCATCTGGCCACCTGAGGTGCTCAGTGAGTACTTGTTGAGTAAAACAAAAGGTGTAGAATGAATACCTGCCAAGGGTTCATTCTTAGAGGGATGCCTGGGAGAGTTTTAAAGCAAGAACTTTGATAAGAAGAGTATTCAGGCTGGGAGGACCCTAATTTCCTAAATTCACTTGAGACAGTGAAGGTAAAAACACAAACAAAAAAACCTGGCTGGCGTGGCTCAGTGGTTGAGGTTCAACCTGTGAACCAGAAGGTCAGGGTTAAATCCCAGGTCAGCGCACATGCCCAGGTTGCGGGCTTGATACCCAGTGGGGGGCGTGCAGGAGGCAGCCAATCAATGATTCTCTCTCATCACTGATGTTTCTATCTCTCTCTCCCTCTCCCTTCCTCTCTGAAATGGATAAAAATATATATTAAAAACAAACAAACAAACAAACAAACAAACCCATGTTGTTTTATTCCAAAATTTCAATCTGTTGCTTTGGCTAGATGGTAATACAAAGAGGAAAACCCCTTTGGCTTCTCTAGGTGTGCTCTGGCATGGGCAATATATTTGCACATAAGTGCAGGCACGGGGCACCTGGGAGGCTGGTAATCCCCTGCCTCTCACCCAGATCACCTGTCCTACACATTGCCAATGCGTGGCCTGGCCCCTGTGGCTGAGAGGCAGTGCGGGGGTGGGGGTAGGGGTGGAGAGGGGGCTAGTTTGTGGCGCAGGAGGCCTGGCTTCTGTCCTGCCTTTTGCTCTGGGACCTTGGGCATCGCTCTGCCTCTCTGGGCCTCCGAGTGCTCATCTCCAGAGCAGATGCGCTCATTTCTGCTGTGCCTGCCTCTTGGTGGGGGAGGCCCAGAAGCAGGTCCGGAACAGTAGTGTGCCATGTAAATGTGAGACGTTGCTACCTTCTTGAGAAGACAAGACATAAACAGGTGAGAAGGTCACTGAGAAAAGCAAGAGCTATTTCCTGCGAAAGCAGAACAATGCTTGAGGGCCCCCAGGGAGAAGGAGAGGATGAGAGGAGTGAGGCGGGAGAGGAGGAGGAGGAGGAGGAGGTGGAGAGGGCTCTAGTACTGCAGCTGAGAGTGGAAAGCAGCCAAGCCTTCCATGGATGCTAAGGCGGAGGGTGCTCTCTCCCCAGCAGCAGGCACCTACCTGTCTCCTGGGGCTGCTGTTGTCTGAGTGGCTGTGCAGTTCACCTTTTGCTCAGCCCCAGGCTGAGGTTAACTTGGGGCCATGGGCAGCGGGGAAGGTCACAACAGATTTAGTGGGAGGCATTTTAAGTACCTAAAGCAATAAATCCTCCTGTACCTCGAGCCTGCCCAGGCTTCCCCAAACCTGGGAATTCAATTCCGTGCAGCACACACCGCTGGCCGGGTCCGCCCAGTCACCGGGAGAACCGCTGAATGTATTGCTGTGGGGAAAACCTGCATCGTCCCTTTCTTCACTCGCATGAACACCTTTTCACACTGGCCGACAGGTGACTGATCACCTGAGAATATATCCCGGCTCCAAGTGATTTGATATCTCTTCCTCCTGTGTTTCCCTGACTTTATTTTTATGCCTTAAAACGTCAAGAGAAAACATTATTATTGTTGCTACAGACTCAGTACCTGTTTCTCAGCCCTAAGCCGCGGGGCCTGGCATATGGCAGGCATTAATAAATGCTGAATAAATGACTAGGTTGGGTTGATGTCTGCAGACCGCCCTGTTTCTCTCCGAAAGGGTCTAAGGAAGTTTTTGCTTTGTTGTGTGTGTGTGTGTGTGTGTGTGTGTGTGTGTGTGTGTGTGTTGGTGGTGGTGGTGGTGGCGGCGGCTGTTGTATGCAGGACATGTGTGCACTGCTCCGACGCCCCTGTGCTGGAAGACTTGTCTGGCTTCTGGGAATGCTGGTGGCCATGAGGGACTGGCCAAGCTGCTGGGAATCCCCTTCCCCAAGGTCAGTCCTTCAGAGTGGCCTGCATCCAACGCTGACCCTCTGGTTGTGAAGTCTTGCCTTCCCAGACCTACGGTCATGCCTGAAGGGTGGTTTCACTTCAGACATCTACCTGGGGGCACTATCCTTGGGCTGCACCACAGCTCAGCTTTCTCTCTCCCCTTCCCTTCCCTTCCCTTCCCTTCCCTTCCCTTCCCTTCCCTTCCCTTCCCTTCCCTTCCCTTCCCTTCCCTTCCCTTCCCTTCCCTTTCCTTCCCCCATGTTGACCTCAAGAGCACTCCTTAAGCAACTTCCTGCATGCTGAACTTCACATGGGAGTCTGCTTTCTGAGGAGCCCACCCTGAGGCCTTTTGCTCGGACTTGTACTCTTGGGCAGTAATACCAGCTAACATTCCCGAGGGCTCACATGAGCTGGACACTCTGCCACCTTGTCTCCCTCGGTCCTCAATGGCAACCCTGTGAGTTAGGCCCTGTTGGAATCTGTGTGTTACAGGCAGGGAAGCGGAGGCTGGAGCAGGTGACTCCTCGCAGGCCCCAGCCAGTGAGTGCTAGAGCCAGAACTTGAACCCATGGGGATTCTAGAGCCCAGGCTCCTAACTACTCTGCCGTCCCCTTACACTCATCCCCACTTCAGATGAGTGTGAGGACAGGAGTATGATGAGCACTTTTGTCTAAAGGGGTTCTGGAGTCAAAGAGGTCAGGAATATTTCATGTCGAGGGCTCTCAGTGCAGTTCACCAAGCGCATTCATGTAGTAGAAGCTCTGAGAAGTCCTACCATAGGATAACCTGTTGATATTTCCCAAACTTGGTTTTAAAAAAATGTGTTTTTATTGATTTTAGAAAGAGAGGGAGAGAGAAAAACTGATGAGAGAGAAACACCAACATCGATTGGCTGCTTCCTGCACGCTTCCTGATCGAGCCCGAAACCCCGGCATGTGCCCTTATGGGGAATGGAACCATGACCTCCTGGTTCATGGGTCATTGCTCAACTATTGCACCACATGAGCTGGACCCAAACGTCTTTATCCACAACAAAAACATGTGGTGGCCCTATACAAGTCCTGATGTTCTGTGGGAAAATAACTACAGGAGACACTGGCCTTGACCATAAGTGATGATTAGACTTGGTAAATGTTTGTGCTACTAAACAAGTTGTTTCAATTCTGTAAAATAGAAGTAACCTTTGGCCTCATGAAAGCTAGGTAGAAATCAATGAGCTACTAGTTACAGGAATGCTGAAAATCATTAATAACCATAGCACTGGGAGTTAAGAAGCCATTCATATTTTCAGATTCAGGAAAGGTGGCTGTTGTGTCAAAAACATATAAACTCTAGCTTTGGGAACATTTCTGATGGGAGTCAGGTCTACACATCTGTGTGTTAGGGGCTGTTTGAAGGAATCATAATTAGAACACATATGATTCATACATTAGAGTTAGGTCATTGTTAAAATATTTAGTCATCAGATAATATTTGAGCATGCATTGTGTGTCTATGCAAATATTTCTGGGAATACAAGGAAGGGAGTGTTATGGACCTGTCTTTAAAGAATTTATATACCATACATTTAAAAAAACACCTGGCCATGCCCACTGCAGACTTTGCTAATCAATCACTCTACTCTTAACACTCTAGCACTCTAGACAGCCATCACTCATTCACCAGAGTTGGCCCATGAGATGAAACCTATTTCTATAAGAAACATGATCTGCAGAGTCTGGACATGCAAATCTAAAGAACATGGAGAAGGTGACAAGTGCCAAAGAAATGATAAAGTCACAGTATACAGTGTATAGCACAGGTTAGGGTGGTCAGGGAGGGCCTTGAAGGATGGGAGGGACTTGGATGGGGGGAGGACACCTCAAAGGTGAAGTAAATCCCAAATAAGGGTCTTTAGGCTGGGTCTAAAATCTTTGCTGCATGTGGACACTGATGTTTCCTTACCCTAGATTCTAGAAGACCTGACTCCTCTCAGAGTCACTGTGACCTTCCGATTGGCTGCCAGCACCCAGCCTGTAATTTCAGTCTATCGCCCAGTCAGAGACAGAGAACCCGAATTCCAGGTGCCTGTAAATTACTTCTAGTTATTGCAATGACAAAGGCCTCTCCGAAGGTGACCTGCACACTCCCTGTTTTAGAGCCTCATACATCAAACGGGAAGATGGAGCAGAGTCAGTTTCTACGAGGAGACCCAGACTGCAGCGGGGACGGGTGGCAACTGTCTGCGAAATTGAGCACTTTCTGTCAAAACTTAATTAAATTAGCCCTGATTCTATAAATAATAGAGCAGAGTCACCCTCCCGCATCCCTCCAGAACCCACATGCCTTCTCCCTCTAGCTCTTGAGAAAACCGAGTACTGAGTGCATTGTACCAGGAGTCAGTTTGTAAGAACTAGGCAATGATTAGTTTAATCCAGCCTTTGCCACTGATTTACAGAAGTGGAATGTGCTTCGGGTTAGAAGGGACAGAGACTTGCAAGATGTGTGGGATGTCCAGCGAGGTAGAGGGGAAGGTACGAGGGGGGTGCCAGAGACTGGGCTTCTTGACCCTCACTGCCCCCAGGCGGCCAGCTCTGTGGTGTTGAGCTGATCTCTTCCTTTTCGGCTCCTCAGTTTCCCCATGCAGGTCATATTTAAGGCCTTGTATAGGCAGGCTTACTTCGCATTCATGCCGCGTGCCCAGTGAGTTAGCTGGGGACTTGTCTCCGTGTCCTCTTGGGCCGGGCCTCAGGGTGATGGAGATTGCTAGGACAGAAGGAAAGAGTGCTGTCGAGGGTCTCTCATTGGCAATCAATGGGCCTAGGAGTGACGTAGGTCATGTCCTCTCACAATTCATTGGACAGACCTCGTCCTACAGCCCCACACAGACACAGAGGGCCAGACAACACACAATCCTCCCATGTGCCTGGCTTTGAGCAAACGGCATTTCTCTGGCCTCTTCCAACACCAAAGTCGTCTAATTCTTTACTTTTCAGAGAACTCTGCCGGTAGCTCCTGCTGATGTTCTCAGAATGATGCTGGTGCTGATGCTCTCCACCACTCGGCACCTCTGCCTGAGGTTAGGCGTTTATTTTCTCCTGCCCAGACAATCGCAGCGGCCTCCTGCCTTCTCTGGTCTCCCTGCCTCATCTCCACTGACTCTTACTTCTGCCAGGATTTTCTTTCTAAAGCACAGCTCTGACCCTCAAATATCTCCTTGTTGCCTAAAGGATAAAGGCCAAACTTACTGGTTTCAGGTACCCCAACAGTGCCAGCGTATAGGGATGCTCAATAAGTACCTGATGAATACTAATTTGCTTACTTACCTGTAACCCACCATTGGCACAGGCCGGCTAATTAGCGTAGGAGGGCCCGTGGCTACCCACCAAGGGTTTGAGCAGGACTGGACATTGCACAACTGCAGGGGGCGCTTTTCACATGATATACTATGAGAAGGGCACCCCTGGAACACAGTGATATTCCCTGGTGTTGGACGGCGCAGTGGCCGGGAAGAGTCCTGGAGGCTCATGCCATCCCCAACCTGGGGCAAGTCACTTTGTGACCTGGAGCCTCAGTTATAAGAGGAGGCTAGCAAGGCCTGTGCTACTTCCCTTACAGTTCTTGTGGCTGTGAAAGGGATTATACATTGGGAAGTGCCGTCTCCACCAATCCTCCTGCTATTGCTGTCATCGGTAGTGGCTGTGAGCAGTAAACACTAAAAGAACCGAATCACCCGCAGTCGGTTTCCAAGATAGAAGCCCCATTGTGAGCAGTGGATGTGTGATCGGCCCAAGGATATTATTTATTTATAATTTAAACGACCCTGTATTTCTTATGTCAAAGGCAATACCCATAAGAGCAGAAAATAATAGTCTAGCCAAAAAAGAGAAAATAAAAATACCCCTAACCCTGCCCACTCAAGAGCAAACGTTATTAATTCCTTGATATAGTTTCTTCCGGAATCTTTCCCAGGCACATGCGATATACATACCATTCTAAAGCCTGCTTCCCTGCCCCCCCCCCCCACGCCACTTAATGTACCACAAACTTCTTTTCATGTTAATAAAGGTACCTCCACAGTGTGATTATTAATGGATGCATGTTCTCTGGGGTGAGGGCACACTTTAATTTATTTCACCAACACACTCTTGCTGGCATTTAGGTTAATTCTTACTTTTCCCTGTGGTAAGTGGGCTGCAAGGAACATCCTTGTGGCTAAATCTGTGTGCACACTCATGCTTATTTTCTCAGCTTAAGTCATAGATATGGAATTACAGAGTCAAAGAGTAGGCATATATGTATTTTTAAAAAAAGGCTTTTTGCAAAGAACTGCCAATTGCCTCTAGTAAGATTGTATGATCAATTGGATTTTGAAGGTCATTTCTAAGAGTGGAGTGTGCAAAATAAATAAACGAACTTTCAAATGGAATTAGCCCTGCTGGCCTGTCGTATGGGTTTAGTCAAAAATGCAGGGAATGGTGCGCAGTGATGGAGCAGCAGGAAAGCCTTATGAATAGGTGTGAGGCAATTTTCTCCAGATCCTCTTAATATTTAAAAATTGGGGTATAATTTTTATGGATCATAGTTTTACTTCAGTTGATTTTTGTAGAGACGGTTAGAGCTCACACATATCTGACTCTCCTCTCCTTCCAGGCACATGGGAGGGGATAGTCCCCAATTCTGGGCAGTAGGTGGGGCTGGTGACTGGGTCTAGCTCAATGGCTGTGAGTGGGATGACTCCGGTCACTTCTAAAGTGAAGGACCTAATTGCCAGTAGGAGATGCCCCTAGCGCTCCCTTCTGCGTGTTGGCTGAGGAGGCTGCGTGCTACAGAGGGTGCCCTGCAGGATGGGGCAGCCCCATCCACCTGGGCCTCAGCTTCTCCCGAGGACAGTGGCCCTGGAGAGCCACCTGTGCCGTGGTGGGCTTGGTGTGAGTGAGGAATCAACGTGTGCTGAGTCACAAAGATTTGGGGGTTATATTTTTTAACTGAAGCGTAATCTCATGAATCCCAGCTAACACTACAGTGACATAATTGGATTCCAGAGCTAAGTTATTAGTCACTTCAGAAATACTTCGGAGAGTGTATTGTGAACAAGGGAGTGTCCCCAGAAGGAGTCACTCACACACGTTGTGCCTTCCCACAATGCCAGGTTTACCAGGGGAGACCGCCCGAGTAAGCCATTAGAGTTGTGCATAGGTTACCCACAGAGAGAGGGAGCATACGGAGCAGAGCAAGTGCCCAGTGTGCAGTCCAGGCCACTGGCGGACGGGTGGGTGTTGGTCTCAAGCCAGGTAGCCACAGAGGCAGCACATGTCCTGTGGAGTGGAAGTCCCGTTGGGCTCTGAGTGTGACCCGGGTACAGCCAGGCTCGAACATCGAGTGGTCGGAGCTGAGTTCTTATGGCCCACAAGGGGTGGAGGTCCCATGCATACAAGTGTCCAGACTTGTGGTTTTGGGGTTCTGGGCTCCTTCTAAGGGCATTCCCCTTACACCCCACTACCCCAGTCTTGAAATTGCACTTGACATAACTGTCATGGCTGAGAATGACCCCCTATTGGATCGTCCAAGGTATCCAAGAAGCCCGCTCTGCTCTGCCCAGGTGTCTGCTCTGTGCGGGGCACTGTGGAGGGTGGAAGAGAGTGTACACTTCACCTCTGTTTGCAAAGTGTGTACAACCTGTGCTCATCTCTACTATCTGTTGAATAATGTGTGTATGTTGAATAATGTGTGTGTATTGAATATTAGAGACCTCCATGGGTAGGGTATACTCTTTAAAGGGATTTCGTCATGATGTTCACATATTAAAAACAGGTCTAATGAACACCTATTGTTTTAGTCTCCCCAGCGCAACACACCCTTCTTCCTTTGGAAAACTTCCCTCCTGCCCCATGTGGTTCTGGTGGGATAGCCGACTACAGCCCCCCACCTCCCTCGCCACTGGAAAAGGCAAATAACTTCCCTGGAATTTTTTGAATTGAAGGTGGAGGTGGTGGCTCCATCTTGCCCCTGTGTCAAGAGCGGTGGGATTTGATCCCAGAAGCAATGGCCCTGAGGAGCTGAGACAATGAGGACACTCACAGACCAGAGCCGAGATGAGATCCAGACTGTTGAACTGAAGCTAATGCTGCCTGAACTTGGGATCCTGACTAGCCTGGGGCCAGCACCACCATGAGTCCCGGTGAGTCAGCCAGTGCATTCCCTCTCTTTCTCGTTTAAGCTAATTTCAGCTGGTTTCTGTTTCTTCCAGCAGGAAGAATTTTCATTAATGTAACAAATATATTTGTTGACACAAATAACTAACCATGTGCCGATAGCCTCTAACATGTATTGAGACTTTTCATACATAATCTCAGTCCTTATAAGGACTCTACCATGTCTGCATACTTACAATCCCTACGTTACAGAGGGAGAGGGTGAGGCGGGGCCGAGACAGATAACTTGCCCAGGTCACACAGTTTGTAAGTGTGAAGACGGGAATAAGACCCAGTCAGTCAACTCCCCAGCTCACAGTCTTCGCACTAGTTCACCTGGGCCTGAGTCTTAATATCGTGGTTTGTGGGAAGTGTATACTATGTTTTTGTTTCTCTACCTGAAATTACCTTCAAAAGATGACAAAATAATTTATGGCCATTTTGCAGAGACATGTACAATGCCTTCTGCTTTGCAGATGTGAAATACAAGTCCTTGTAATTTGCTTTTTCATTTTAAAAGCGTCTAGAAGAAACATTTGGCTATTTGGTGTAATTCTAGACTTTGCTCACAAGTACTGAGTTTGAGAAGGTGAGACGTTGTGATAATAAAAATGATGAATTAATATAAGGAATGAAATGATGTTTTCATCATAAATCTCTCATTGTTTTCCCTGCTGTAATGGCCCATATCGCCCATGCTTTTTTATTTTATTGCTTTCCCTCCTTTGGATTGCCAGGTCAGCTTAGAGAAACCCACAGGTCTTTCTGGTAAACTGGCCATCCACCTGCCAAGTGGGTTTTAAGACTCTGCCACAGATGAACTTGGCCGTCTGCCCTCTCCAATGGGATGTGAAGCAGAAGGGAGGGGTAGGAGGTAGCCATTGGCTCGTGCACCATCAACCTAGGGCCTGAAGCTGAGAGCAGGGCTGTCCTTATGTGAATGTCATCCTGGGAGCCAGAGCCAGCAACCCCTGCGGAGAAGCAAGAGCTCTTGAAGGTCCATTTGAAATCTCTGTGCTAAGTTTGAAGGCTTGTGACACCTGTACCTGGCGCCTCCTAATTGATTTTATTTTGTACTCGCATGGGGAGCATCATTCCCTGTAGGTGCAAACACCTTGAATCTTTGGCCTCACTGTTCATGTGCGTTCCGGCAGGTGACTCATCTCACCAGTGGAGGTGAGAGAAGTACCCACTGTAGAGGGTTGTTTAAAGTATTAACTGAACTAGCTCATGTAAAGTACTTGGTTCACACTCATGCTCATAGTCGGGGAGGAAGCTGTGTGGGGGCTGACATTTGCAGGTACAACAGAGCGGTCCCTTAGCAGCCAGATGACCCTGGATAAGTCATACGTTCCTTTTTGTCCTTGAATGGGGTCACCTGAGAAAGTCCCTTAAGCATGTCTGGCTGATCAGAGGTGTTTAATAAATGGTACTTCCCCGCTGCCCCCCACTCCGGGTCTCAGTTTTCCCATCTGTAAAGTGAAGGTGGTTGAGGCCCTTTCTGTCTTTAACTGCTGAAGAATTCCAGTCACATATCAGAGGTCCTGCTAAAAAAAGGCTCTCTTTTTTGTGGGCTGGTTAGGTGGACCAGTGCCTCGGGGTGAACAGGGCTCCCTCAGTGTTAAGGATCATCACCCAAGGGAGTTGCCATCCACTGTCACCCAGGGCAGAGGGCAGGGCTCCGAGGGAGCGGGCGTGGGGAGGAGGCCGCATGGAGAGGGGGCAGGGCCGGTGGGCTCCAGTCCACCTGCGCCACTAATTAGCTTGGACCTTGCTGTCTCCCGGCCTTCAGCTCCTCCAGCTGGAAAACACAAGGGGCCCCTTTGAGGATTCTAAGAAGTGGAGGGTATAGGCCAGGGGTGGGCAAACTTTTTGACTCGAGGGCCACAATGGGTTCTTAAACTGGACCGGAGGGCCGGAACAAAAGCATGGATGGAGTGTTTGTGTGAACTAATATAAATTCAAAGTAAACATCATTACATAAAAGAGTACGGTCTTTTTTTTTTTTTTTTTTTTTAGTTTTATTCATTTCAAACGGGCCGGATCCGGCCCACGGGCCGTAGTTTGCCCACGGCTGATATAGGCACTGAGGTGAGGGGTCTGGGAAATGTAGGAGACAATGGGGTTAGGCATGGAGGAGTGCCTCAAACGCCGTCTATCTCATAGCCCTTTATTCTGGAAGAGGGACAGTGCCAATGCCATCATCCCAATTCTACAGGAGGGGAAGGTGAGAGAGATTCAATGCCTGGTAAGGTGCCACAGTGAGTCAGCAGTAGGATTGGGTCTTAAATCCAGGTTTGCTGACTCCCAATCCAGTGCTCTTTCTCCAGAAGACTGGGTTAAGTCATAGGGTGGCTGGATACTGATACCAGTTCTACCAAAAATGGGGCCTGATGCCCTACCCAGTTTGGCTCAGTGGATAGAGTCTGGGTTTGATTCTGGTCAAGGGCACATGCCTTGGTTGCAGGCTCCTCCCCAGCCAGGACCCTGGTCAGGGCTCATATGAGAGGCAACCAATCGATGTGTTTCTCTCACATCGATGTTTCTCTCTGTCTTTCCCTCTCTCTTCTATTCTCCCTAAAAACCAATGGAAAAATATTCTCAGTTGAGGATTAACAAAAAAAGAAAAAGAAAAAAGGAAAAAGAAAAATGGGGCCTTATAAGTTGGGAACAACTTGTTGGCCTTGCCAAGCCTCAGTGTTCTCATCTGTAAAATGGTAGGTTTTCATGAGATTGCCTCGAAAATCCTTTTTAGCTCTGAAGTCTAGAACCATCTCTCTGCCCATCAGACTCACCTCCGCTGCCTTCCAAAGAGTAACGCTGAACGTGACCAAGTCTCCCCATCAGCGCCCCGTATGCCTACCACTCTCTTGGAGACAGTGTGTGAACATTGCTTTTATTGCTGGATAGGGAAGTTGGTAATAAAAGCCACCTCCTTGGGTGCCCTAATTCCACTTTAGGAAGAATGAACATATTGTTTTAATTAATCATATGAAAGCAAAATTAGCATGATTGTGTGAAAGGTGTTGTAAATCATCCCGATCCACATCATTGAGCAAAGAGCATTTAGTTATTCCGGCGTTGTTAAAGATTTTATCTACCCAAGTGAAAATTCAATTAGTACTAGCTTCAGCTTCTATAAAACTGAGGATTTTCCACTGTGGGAAAGTACTCTTTGTGTGTGTGAATACCACCTTGTGCCACTTTGATAAATTACTGTAATTAACAGTATCCTACGCAAGCTAAACAAAATTTACTGAACTATTGTTGTAGAAAAGGGATATCTTCTCTTCTCTTGTTTGGGAGATTACTTTAATCTATACATGATATTGCCTCAAATAGCATTCTTTTTATGCTGAGGTTTGAAAATATCTACAGAGTTCTAGCTGGCACCAGTAAGACGCAGTGGGTTTTCATCATACCCCACCTTTTCCCTTCCGGGTGTAGAGACATCAGCTATGGGCTTCACTATGATTCAATTAAATGCGCTGTGTTTAATTAGGTAGCTGGGGAAACCCTGCAAGCAGAACCAACCTGGAACATCCTGATAGCTTAGCCAAAGGGCTGAGTTATTTAGGGGAGGAGAGGGGATGATGGAGAGGCAAGGAGAAGGAGGCAAAGGAGACTTTTGCTCCCAGAGCTCTGGCACAGACTCCTGCTTTGGCGAGGTGCTTGCTCCTCCTTGTCTTGCATCCCTGGCTGTGACTGCCTCTTTTCTCCCACCCAAATCTTACCTGTACGCCAAGGCCCACCCCACCAAAGGTCGTGCTCTAAGTCTAGGCCAGTGGTCGGCAAACTGCGGCTCCCGAGCCACATGTGGCTCTTTGGTTCCTTGAGTGTGGCTCTTCCTAAGCCTTAGGAGTACCCTAATTAAGTTAATAACAGTGTACCTACCTATATAGTTTAAGTTTAAAAAATTTGGCTCTCAAAAGAAATTTCAATCCTTGTACTGTTGATATTTGGCTCTGTTGACTAATGAGTTTGCCGACCACTCGTCTAGGCCCACCCCTTCCTTCTTTCAGAAGCCTTCCAAAGAGATCTCTGTGTGTGTTTTGCTTGTAAACGTTGCTGGGCATGCCAAGTTCTCTCCCTGATTTATCAGCACATCTCTTTATGGGTCCTCTGACCTTTTCTCCTATGCCCTCCACAGGGTTTAATTCTCAATAAGGAAACTCCACAGAAATTGGCAGGATTTCCGCTGGAATGGTCCAGCTTTCATCCTGATCTTTATCATACCAACTGCCCAACTCTTGACTCTTTGTGGGCAGAACTCTGGAAACAAGGCCACTCAGAGCCAGAGCTTTTCTAGTGTGTTGTGGTCATTTCTGAAGGAGTTTTTAAGTGATTTCTAGTAGCACTACTGCTGCTATAATGAACTAACAATGACTGAATGTGTGCTGTGTCCTAAGCCTGTTGGAAAGAGCTTTGTATGTGCGCACAGTCCCACTCTGCTTCATGACAGGGATTCGCCCTGAGAAATTCATCCTTAAGCGACTTTGTGGTTGTGCAAACATCACCGAGTGTGCACACCTAGGCTATATGGTACATCACCATTGTGTATGCGGGTCTGTGTTGACCGAAATGTTGTTATGCGGGGCACCACTGTATTATCTTATTTATCCTCACTGGGATATCCTAGGAGATGGGTATTCTTATTCCCCACTTATAAAAACTGAGGGTCAGAGAGGTAAATAAACTTGCTGAGGGTCATGTAGCAAGAAAGAATGAGAACCCATATTGGAAGCCATGTTCTGTCTGTCACCAAAGGCCGTGCTCTTAGCCGCTGCACAGAGCTGCTTCCCATGCTAGTTGTTGGGAGAATCCGGAGGATTCCAATGAGTTACCTGCCCGCCTTCTGGCTCACCTGTGCTGTAGGGTACTTTCCTATTCAGGTGGGAAAGCCCTGTCAGTGAGTGACTGGGACCTGAGTGTGACCCTGAGGATGTTCATGGAGGTGCATCACACCCTGATGTCGTCTGTCACCTGAGTCTCAATGGGGAAAAGCTTGAGAACTTTTGCACCAGGCTGTCGGGCTTCCTGATCAGGCCATTTGGGTACCCTGATGGGTTAGCCTTCATACCTCTGTGTAGTTCAAAGAATCCATCTCTAATGGCTTGGCTAAGTGAATTCATGGAACGTAATTCTTCCCAGGAACAGAATTCTCTGCTGTAGATATCACCACCTTTGCTGATACATCACTAGTGTGCAAGGGGAGAATGAAGACAGTAATCTATCCAAGTCAGTTTGTGTCCTGTAACATGTGTATGGTAACCAAGGACCTCACAAGGGCAATGTTGAAAGTTGAATGAGATTGAGTATGTGAAACGGCTTAAAAAAGGGAAATATTGTGCCCATGTGAGTTGCTGCTGTGAGAAATCTTGGCTAATGTAGTGGCTATTGGTATAATTCTTGGCCAGGCAGCAGGCATTTTCTTTCTTTCTTTCTTTCTTCTTTCTTTCTTTCTTTCTTTCTTTCTTTCTTTCTTTCTTTCTTTCTTTCTTTCTTTCTTTCTTTCTTTCTTTCTTTCTAATCTTTTTATTGATTTCAGAGAGGGAGAGAGAGTGAGAACATCAATGATGAGAGGGAACCATTGATTGGCTGCTTCCAGCCTCCCCCCCCCCCCCCCCCCCCGGGGATTGAGCCCACAACCGGGGCATGTGCCCTGACCAGGAATCGAACCATGACCTCATGGCTTATAGGTGGACGCTCAACCACTGAGCCATGCCGAGCGAGGGGGGCAGACATTTTCTTTCCTAATCAATAGCCACACCTGACTTCCCCTCTGGGGAACCATCTTATTTCAGGCGTTTTGGGTGTGGCCCACTCCTGATGGCCAAGTTTACAGGGTCCAAAAGGTCTTGCTGCACCCTGCTCCCCACTCACCATGCCCCAGCTGGCTCTAGAGATGCATAAAAAAGAAGCTTATTCCACATACACCAGGGAGCAGATGTCTGACTCCTTTTTGGGGCATATCAACAGCATGCCTAGTTTAATGATGAAAAGCAAACTGTAATCGTTGGACAAGCAGCATTAAGGCAACAGAAGCAGAAACGAATGAGGAAGAAACCAAAAACACCCCCAGTCCCACCACCCTAGCAAGTCATTCAACTGTTTCTAAATGTTTCTGTTACTTTAAGTTTCTGACCCAGAGAGGTTAAACGACATCTCTCAAGTTCCACCCCAAATCAGCACGCGGACAGGAAGGGAGACCAGAGTCTGCACCACACCTTTGCTCTCTTGGCTGTTTTCCTGCAAGCTTCTCCCGATGAAGGTTTGAATGCTTTCTTGGTCTCCGTCCAGAAGGTTCCCACTTACACACTAGGCAGTGTCCTTCCATAGCAACTGGCTGTGTGAAGGAGACTGCAAGGTGGGCGGGGGGGGGGGGAAGGGGAGGAGAGGAGAGAGTTGAGTAACCCCGGCTTTATTAAAACTACAGGAGTTATTACCTGGTGGTTCTTTCAGATGGCTAACGGGGCAGAATCTGGCTGGGAACCCAGTAGGATTTCTAATTTGTCAACACAACACAGCCCAGCCCTGAGGGGCAGCCCTGAGGGCAGAGGCTTTTAAAGGGAAGGAAAGAAGGCGGCAGAACTGAAGGGCAAGAGGAGGTTGCCTGTTTGCAGCAGAACAAAATGAACTTCAGGCTTTATTTCAGGATTGCCAGGGAAATACAAACTCTCAGGGTGGGAGGGAACGGGTTTTAGAGTTCGCTCTGTGATGACCCGTGTCCTGGGATGACTACCAAACCTGTCCCAGTGACTCCGCCGCTGGTAGCCACTGCCTCTGGAGGCAGCTCACTCCAACAGCCACTCTTGGGGTCAACAAATATGAATGAAGCACCAAATAGCAGGAGCGCCTGCCAGCACTGGACCAGGTGCTGGGTGCGGGGAGAGGCCTGAAATCGGCTTGGCCCTGCCTCGGTGGCACCTACAGAGGTTGCAGACACTAAACAATTCAACGCTTGGGTAAAATAATCATAACTTACCATGTCTGTTATGAGCTAAATTGTCTTCCCCTAAATTTACACATTGAAGTCCCAACCCCTAGTCTGTCCGAATGTGACCTTATTTGCAGAAGCAATCAAGTTAAATGAGGTCACTAGTGTGGGCCCTAATCCAATAGGACTGGTGTCCTTAGAAAAAGGGGACATTTGGACGCAGACACGCTTAGAAGGAAGATGATGTGAAGAGACACAGGGAGGAACCAGCCCTGCTGACGCCTTGACCTCAGAATCTGACCCCCAGAACCGTGAGACAATGCATTCCTGTTGTTCCAGGCACGAAGTTTGTTGTGGCTACCCTACCTAACGAACACAATGTCATAAAAGACAAAAGTGCTGTGAGAGACGATAATGGGATTGAGGGATGGAGATGGAGTTCAGATTTGGGGGTTCCCAGTGGCCTCCATTAGGAAGTGACATTTGATCTAAAGCCTCAGGTGTCCCTGTTGCCTCTCTCATCTCCTCGCTTACTCAACCCCCTCTTGCTCCCTTTGCTCTTTGAACAAACCAGAGATGCTCCCACCACAGGAACTTCAGCTGTTCCCTCTGCCTGGAACGCTCTCCCTCAGATACTCTCTAAGCTCCTTTCCTCCCTCAAGTATCGGCTTCTCCATGGGGTTAAACGCCAGGGTGCCAATCACCATGGGCCCCCAACCTCAAGTGGCTACTTGTCTGGTACACCCCCACCTTGGCCCCAGAACGCCCAATCCTCCTTCCTTTGCCATCCTTTCTTTATATTCCTCAGCACGTATCACCTAACATACTATATTAGTGACTCACTTATTATGTTCATTGTTCATAGTGTTTATCTTTGGGTAGAATTTAGGTCCATGAGGGCAGGGATTTTTGTCTGTTTTGTTCACTGCTGTATCCCAAGAACCCAGAACAGAGCCTGGCATGGCGTGGCACGGAGCATACACAGCTGTGGAATGAGTATATGAGCAAGGCCTGTAAGGTGTCAGGAGGAGTGTCTGAGGCAGAGGGATCCGCATGCCTATGGCCCAAAGGCAAGAAAGAGTTCATGCAACAGAAGGGAGAGAGGGGAGCCCATAGGGTGATGGGAAATGTGGTTGGAGAGTGGACAGGAGCCAGATCTTTGGGCATTTATGATTGTTAGGCATGCTTTTCCCTCCTGTGGGTTATGAGCAGTCTCTTTAGAGTTACTACTCCTGGTCTCAGTTAGCTGCCTTGGAGTATCATCAACCAATCTTTTAACTTGTGGTTGAATATCATGATTACTCTCCACCTCCGAATTTTCTCCAGGCCAACGGTTCCAGTTGCTTTGGCAAGGGTGCCTTTTAAAATGAGAACCTTAATAAATACAAGTTTGTTTCTTACTCATATCAAGTTTAATTAAGTGTTTTTGATTGGTGAGAGGGTTGTCTCCAAGCAGTAATTCAGAGACCAGGCTCCTTCCATCCTGAGGCTCTGCCTGCATCATCAGACGGTTTCCATGGTCCCCGAGGAGGGGAAAGAGCTCGAGGATTGTACATGGGCAGTTCCAGGGCCCGAGCCTGGAGGTCTGTTCCATCACTTCCACCCACATCCCATTGGCTAGAACTCAGTCTATGGCCACACTGACCTGCGAGGGCAACTGGAAAACGTGGTCTCTCTGTGTCCTGCGGAAGAGGAACCAGCTATCTCTGACAAATGTGTTTGTTGGTTCAGCCTCATCCTTTCTGGCCTGATTTCTTCCCAACAAGGGTGGCTTTTGAGTTTTCCCATCATCTCGTCATTCCCCTCTGCTTTGTCACTGTTCCTCTGAAAATGTCATTTCTGGAACTGAGCGGTCTGAGCTGGGCAGAATGTAGGTGAGGCTGTTGGAACTCAGCACTCCGCTCTCAGCCCTCAGGACCTGGGGGGAGTCAGTGGTCCCTCCCTTCTCCATTTCTTCTGCCCTCTGGCTGCTCAGAGGAAGCTTCTCAGGGAGGGACATCTCCCTTTCCCGTCACACCCCGCCACCCCACACATTTAAGGTGATGTATTGAGGTGCTTACAGCATGGGCTTCAGAATCTGATAGAACTGGGCTGGAGTCTGCCCCCTTTTCTTACCAGCTGTGCAACCGTGAGCAAATATCTTAAACTTTTAAACCACAGTTTCCTCCCCTGTAAAATGGAGATGATGACGATGATGGTGATGATACAGGATTTCTGCGCAGTCATTGTGATAATTGGCTTACATTGTTTAGCATAGAGCCTGGCATATGGTAAATGCTCAGTGGGTGGCGGTTAATAATGATGACAACAATGAACAACTTGGTCCTCCAGCCAAACCAGACCTACCCAATGTGTTGCAAAATAGTTCTCATTTCCTTCCTCTCTGTGTGTGTTCCCAGTTTCCCATCACCCACGTGTCCTTCCCTCTCCTCTCTGTCAATCCAGCTCCTCCTCGGATCCCCTCCCAGCTGGACTGTCTTCCTAGCTCAGAACTGCGCTGCCGCCCTGCCTTGTCCCTGTTGAGAAATGAACAAGAGTAGACACTGAAGAGTCAGGCGGAAATATATGGCACAGGCTCTGCCTGAACCCCTCTCTGCTCCCACCTACAAGCTGCTGGAAATGTTTTATTCACGAGGCTGAGCCCAGGCTCCCCAGCCTGGCTCCACGGCAGACCCAGGACTCCCTCCGATTTCCGAGCGCACAGCCAGCACAGACAATTTTACGGTCTGACAGGCTGTTGCAGATTATATTTGGCGAGTCATTTTCTGTTTGCCAAAACTAATTAGAGATGGATAAATTTAAATGGTTGTGGAAGCCAACAATAAAACATTATGTCCTCATTAGCTGAAATAATACTGTAGCTTCCCCTCTCGTACGAAAGATCTCGACTCAGAAAATGAGGCTCCGGCTGAGTGGGGCCCCGGGGCTGATGCCCCCTGCCCCTGTCTGCTCCTGTGAGCCAACTGTGCGCATCCCTTCTCAAGTCCGTGTCCAGTGACGTCATCGCGGTGCCTTGGAATTGGTCCTGGTGGGAGTATTTACTCCTTGGAAATTGGTTGTTAAACATTTATCAGCCCACCGCTGCTCTGGCTGGTGTGGAGGGACCAGGCCCAGCTCGCCTGGAGGCTAACACACATAAACCAGGAAGTGCCAGGCATTATTTTGATTAATAAAGTATCTTTGTGGGTAGCATTTCTCCTCTCGGACCCCGAGGCTTGTGTGCATGTCTGACAGAGCTCTTTGTTTCAGGGGAAGAGAGGGACATGGGAGGGGAGGCCAGGGATGGTGGTTTCCATAGCAATCTGGGCAGGCAGCGGGGCTGGGGAGGCATTTAAAAGCAGCATTTCTCCGACTGTGAGGAGCAGGTGAATCACCTGGGCATCCTGCTAAAAAGCAGAGTCTGATTCTGTAGGTGTGAGATGAGGCCTGAGATCCTTCATGCCTAACGAGCTCCCCGGTGTCCTCAGCGCTGCCACGCACTGTTCCGAGGGTAGCAGTCGACCACGGACAGAGGACTCTGAAACTTTGAGACTCATTAATGTCAAATCCACCGAAACCCAAGGACTGGTGCTTCTGTGGCCCCAGCCTCGGCTCCAGCTCAGAGGGAGAGTGTGTGTCTTTCCCGGGAAGCACTGTGCAGGGTTGGATTGAAATCTCATCTCTACCAAATCGGAGGCCTTCGGCAAATTGTGAACCTTCTCTGAGTCTCAGTTTTCCAAGCTATGAAATGGGGCTACTGCTTCAGGGGCGGGTTGTGAGGATTAAAGGGAGGAAGCAGAGGCACTCGCGGCAGTGGGTGCTCCACAGTTGCCAGCTGCGCTCCTCTCCCCGGCCTCCTGATTGGTCCCAAGTGCCAGGTCAAACCACCTTTTTACCCCAAACGACCATTTTTTGAAATCATGAAAGTAAAAAGTTGCTTTTGGATAATTGCTAATGATTTTTTAACGTTATGAAAAAGAAAAGAAAGATGCCCATGTTCCCCCCTGCCCGGCGATTACACAGTTGACATTTTGGTATATTTCCTGCCAGACCTTTCATATGTATTTTATTTTACAAGAGAAATAGAAGATTATATTGAACCTATTGTTTTTTAACTTGCTTTTTAATTGAAGAATACACCATTGGTAGGTTTGCCTGTCTCTAGGCTGCGGTGACATTATTATTCTAGTGGCTGGACATTTAAAGCAGCCTTCTAAAGCTGTGACTGGAGACAAAATCCACCTGCTGGATTCAGTTCACCTTTTAGGAAGGGACGTGCCAGGTTGTGGGGAGCAGTGTTCTGGAGACTTCCACTTGGTTTCCACAATGCCTGGGTCTCCAAACACCTCCACGTGACCTAGCACGAAGAAGGTCAAAGGTCACAATGTCCTGGACTTCAGGAAGCCGCATCTGAATCCAGAGAGCAAACAGGAGCTCACTCTGGGGAGAACCCAAAGTAAGGTTCCGATCCAAGGACACTCCGAGGACAGAGGACGGCCAAGGAATCCGTGGTTGTGGACCTGCAGATTGAGTCACAGAATGGAAACTACTGAGTAAGGGGGAAGCCCCAGGAGGCGGGAGATAATGAACTCAGCTCTTTTCCCAGCAGGAACCCCAAATGCTGTTGCTAGTCTCCTTGAGAATGACTGTTCATGACCCTTTAATGCTGGAAGCGACTGTGGAGAGGAGGGCAGTCATTCCTTCCTGAGTATTTATTGAGCTCCCACGATGCGCCTTACACTTTCCTAGATCCTGAATGTTATGATAAATAGGATACACAAGACCCCAGCTCTCACTGATGGTGTATTAAAGTCGAGGAGGCAGCATATGCTTAATCAAAAACTAGGATAACTCTAGCTGCAGTATATGAAAGGAAGGAAATGAAACAGGGTGATGGGGCTACTTAGGCAGGGTAATCAGGGTAGGCTTCTCTGAGGAGGCGGCATTGCAGCTGAGCTATGAAGGATGTGAGGATTCCTTTTGAATCACAGTCTGCCCCTCCTGGAACTACCTGCTTGGAGACTTCTCCTTCTGCCAGGGGCATACTCATGTGTTCCAAAGTGTGGGTGTGCCCTTTAGACCCTCAGTCTTTCCCAGACAAGTGTCCCCAGTTTTTTCGGCTGTTGCTCATGTGACCCAATTTAGCTCTGCTCAGAATCCCGCTCAATCAATTCTGGATATTCACATATAATGTGTATCATAGAACGAAACACTGTGTGCTACCAGCACGAAAGGACTATATTATGTCCTTTGTACTGGATGCTGCATTCTTATTCATTCGGCCAAAGTACTACGACCTTTTTTTCTTTTCTTTTTTTCTATCAGGCACATCACATTGTTTTCTTAATTGAGCTTGCAGTCAAATAAATCACCCAAGTCCTTTATTCATCTTGTAACTTACGCCATGGAACTTTGGCAAGTAAATGCAGAGGCTTACATTTATTTGTATGAAATTCAATTTCCTTAGTTCTGACCTAAGTCTTCAAGCCAGTCTGGATATTTTTGTTTTCTGGTTCTGTCGATATCTTTTCATTCCTTCTGCAACTTACCAGGGAGGCTAAGCGAGCAGCCGGGTGAGAGATGATGGCGTTTGGTGTGTGGTGGTAGGAATGGGATCAGAAAGACAGGGGTGGATTCAGGGTGTATTTGGAGGTCGGGCTGATGGATTGAGGTAGGAAGGAAAAGAGAGGACAAACGTAATTCCTGAGTGTGGGGCCCGAAATGGGACCAATATAGTACCCACTAAGTGAAATAGTAAGAGTGTTATGGACTGAATGTTTATGTCCCCCCAAAATTCATGTGTTAAAACCACATCCCCCAATGTGGTGGTTTAGAGGTGCGGTCTTTAGGTCTCGGAAGGAGGAACGCACGAGGCCAGAGTGGTGAGGGATTACGAATTTATTTGATCATCCGCATAGCAGGTGGCGGAGCCTGGATGGCTCCAGTACCTAGTGATGGGAGTCAGCAGCTTTTAAAGGACTTTTGGCGGGCTTTTTTCTGGGCGGAGACTTCTTCATGCTTACCCGGAGGGGAGATAATGGAATGTGGTCACAGCAAGTGAAATGTGGTCTCAGCAAAGGGAATGTCCATAGTGAAATGATCTGAAAAGCCAGTTCCTGGGGGAGGGGTATCAATTCAATTATTTGATCAGACCTAACAAAATAGATAAGAGTGTTATGGACTGAATGCTTGTGTCCAAAAAAAAAATTCATGTGTTAAAACCCCATCCCCAAAGTGGTGGTTTAGAGGTGAGGCCTTTGGGAGGCGATGAAGGTGGAGCCTCCTGATGAGATGAATGCTCATGAGAGTCTCGAGAGAGCTTGCTTCCTCTCTCTGCTCTCGCCAGGTGAGGATACAGGTCAGCAGTCTGCAACCCAGAAGAGGGCTCACCCCAGAAACCGGCCTTGCTGGAACCTGATCTAGGACTTCCGGCCTCTGGCTGTGAGGACAGGAATGTCTGTTTATAAACCACCCAGCGCAGGCACTTCGTCATGTCAGCCTGAACTAAGAGATTGGGCCGGGGTCATACATGTGAGAAAGACATTGTTTCACCGAGTGGGATTATAGTAATATTTTTCTTCTTCCTATAGTTTGTATTTCCAAAGTTTTAAACAATGTTATTGGGGGCCAGGAAGACTGTGAAGGCGAGTTCTGATTACGGAATTCAGAACAAGACCCATAGGATGAGGCACAGCAGCGCTGTTTACACGTAGAATTGTCCAGGCATCTTCTTTTCAAACCAGACTATAGAAACCAGATCTGTATTCCTTGCAAAAGCAGAGACTCAGAGGTGACCCTATTGAGCTACACAAATTTCTGATGGGAATAGAGATGAAAAATGTTCCCAGCCACTTGCAGCTTTTATCGAATACAAGGACCAGAGGGCATGATCCGAGCTAAGGAGGGACTGAGCCCGAGGAGTTATGGATGAGTGTGCTAACCTGGGAGCAGTTAATCCGTGGAATATAGTACTTATCGAAGGTAGCAATAAAGTAGCCTAAATGCTTTTAAAATAGATTTGGTACTTAGAAAACAAAGAGCTGGGACACAGGCATCATTTTTACTGCCAGCTTCTAGCCTTTGGTTTTCTGTAGGACCTTTGCCTATCATCGTAGAATCTTAGTATATTAAAGGGAAGGGACTTCAGAGATCCATCTCGGGCAGGGGTTTTAACTAGGGATGCACACCAGAATCATCTGGAAAGTGTTTTATTTTTCTCCCCCCCAATACTTGTTGATGCCAGGGCTTTACTGCCTTGGATCTTGCTGTTGGGTACATTGTTTTGGCCAAGTTTCCCAGGTCATTTGAGGCATACTGCCCATCAAGACTCTGCTCTGGGGTAACCCCCTCATTAGACAGATAAAGAAATGAATCTTGGAGAGATTAAGAGATTTGTTCAGAGCTCACAGAGAAGCACCGAAGTTGCCCTGGGAGTCAGCTTCCCTCCGTGGAGAATAGATAATAGCACGAGACCATTTAATCCCTTTATGCCACGTTTCAGAGACTAAACATCAAACAATAAGATACAGTCATCAGTGTAGATTTTTTTTTTTTAATGTGGGATGCTCCATGAATTTGCACAGGGGCCATGCTAATCTTCTCTGTATCGTTCCGATTTTAGTATACGTGCTGCCGAAGTGAGCACATAAGTGTAGATCTTAAAAGCATAGCGTTGAGTGAAAAAGTAAGAAACAGGATGAATTTCTATAAATTAGATTCATTTGCATAAATTCAAACAACACAATTATATATTTTACAAACCTACGTACATAATTAGGGACCGACAGCAAACACATTAGCGTGCACGGGGTGGGAGAGGCTCCTAGGGATGAAGAAATGAGCAAAACCTGAGAGAGGGGAACATGTTGACTGATGACAAGAGTGTGCTATGAATTGAGTAGAAATTTCTCAAATCTCTGCACTCAAAGTATTGAAAAAATAAGCCTATACTCAACAGATGACTGGGTAAACAAAATGTGGCATATGCATTTAATGAATATTCTTCAGCCATAAAAAGAGCCGAGATTCTGATACATGCTGCAACATGGATGACCCTTAAAGACGAGATGCCAAGTGAACTGAGCCAGACACAGAAGGACAAATGTTCTAGGATTCCACTTATCCGAGACATTGGAAATAAGCACGTTCATAGAGATAGAAAGTAGAACAGAGGCTTCTAGGGGCTCTGCGAGGAGAAATGAAGAGTTTTCACTTAATGATTATAGAGTTTCTGTCTGGAGAGATGAAATAGTTTTGAAAATAGACAGTGGTGATGGTTGGACAATATTTTGAATGTAATCAATGCCACTGAACTGTACACTTAAAAATGGCAAATTTTATGATATATATTTTGCCACAATTAAAAAATTTAAAAAAATGAGTTTTGGGCTTGTTCAATTGTATAATTAAAGTCAGAGAATTAGGGGAGATTGCAAACTTGCATAATGTGGGCAAGTATAATGATAAAACTTGTAAATAAGTTCAATGTAATATGTTGTAAATCATTGAGTTGTGCACTTTGAATGGGTAAATTATATGATATGTGAACGATACTCCAATAATTTAAAAATTGTTAAAAATTTTACAGACAAAAATTTCCCTTGCTATTAAGTCTTTCTGTGGGAAAATGGAGGTGCTTAGGAGGCAGGGAAATAACATTTATTCAGCTGGGTACTGTGGTAGGTGTAGCCATTGCATTCTCTTCTCTAACGACTATACATGTTCAGGGTAAGGCTCTGTGGGGAGCCTTTGGGCATCTTGACATGTTTCTGGCAGTGAAAAGATTTGACAAGGCCTGGGAACTGGGAATTTGTTATATAAACAGTGGCCATCATTAAGTACTTTAATTTGGTGTCTAGTTGGCACAGGACATGGTTGTCCATGCTGTTTGGACAAAAGTGTGAACAGGTTGCCTTCCTTGTCTTGGCAGGCAGGGACGTTGGCATGAGGGCAGTCTGTAGTGCATAAACGATCTGAGTTTTATGCAACAAGGGTATTTGAAAAATGCAGCTGGGAAGGCACGGATACTTGAAGAGTCATTCACTCATTATGCAGAAAATTTCGGAAGACCCCACGTTTCTTACATGTTGCCCATTTCCTTCATTCAGTCCTGGGAAGCAAGTCGAGAAGAGAACTGTCAATCCCTCAGACCTCTAGTCTCTGGAGAAGGGAAGACAGTTGCTAACTTTTTTTTTTTAATTGGCAAGAAAAGTTAGAGTCCTTTCAGCTTTGAAAATAAGTTTTGATTTGTATAGGTTAAGATCAGTTCCTACTTCATTTAAAGTCTTGTCACCCAATCTTAATTATATCCATATGTCTCACAGAGGCCCGTCTTCTCGTCTTGTGGAATTATCATTCCGGCCGAAAGTGTGGGCGAGCCTGCCATTCCCCCCCGACTGACAAAAGAAGGAGCATCTGTCTTGTTGCCTTGCCCAGCGATAAGCTAGTGGCCCAGCCACTACCGGTCATTTGCATGCAGAGTGGACCATTTCATTACAAATTTCATTAAGATGGTAATGTTTAATGTTTCCTGGGAAAAATGAGTTTTGGGCTTGTTCAATTATATAATTAAAGTCAGAGAATTAGGGGAGATTGCAAACTGCTTGCATAATGTGGGCAAGTATAATGATAAAACTTGTAAATAAGTTCAAAAGACTCGAGCTCTGCATGCATCCCGAGGTTGAATCAGCTCAGGAGGGAGGGCGTGTAGAAAAGGGGGCTGAGACGGTCAGCCACTGGAGTTTAACTCTGATGTCTGCTGGCCGAGCTCCTTGCTCTCCGGGCCACTCAGGGAGATAGGTGACAGAAGAGAGCGCTGGGCACTGGCTGGTCAGGTTCTGGAAAGTTCCAGGAACACACTTCTGCACTTTTTAAAATAGACAGCAACTTCCTATATAGGAATGAGAAAACAATGGCATAGACTTTATAAGATTGCTACCTGGCGGCCAGGGTGCTCTAACAGCGACCCTACCCGTATCCTCCTGCATTTCTTCCCACCAATAAAACAGGGAGTCATACTATTTTGAAAGAATTAAGAAAGCTGTTTCTTGCTCTTCCAGTCTTTTCCCTTATTTTTCTTTAAGGAAGGAACAGTGACTTAGTGGTTTAGTGAGGTCAAGCTAATGTTCCTGAAACACTGGGGAGGTGGGACAATTGAATACTGCAGTACCACGTATGATTTATGTGTGAATATTGAACATCCCTGTTCCTTAAGAATATTCCTGGGCAACGTGTGCCCACAGCGGTTCCAGCCCCCTCTCCCTCTCCCTGTCCTCTCCACTCCTCCAACACTGAAAAGAATTCCTTTCACTTTATTGTGGCTCTGAGTTTCCCCTGCATAACCAAAGGCCCAGAAACTGTGCTCTTTCTCCCATTGCCACATCCCTCAAGGCCCATGTGAGGACCATGGGCTGGTGCAATCTCTGTGAGCTTGGAAATAAGTGAAAACACTTAAGAAAAAGTCGTATCCCTTGCTCTTATCCTTTCAAAAGGTGAGTCTTGGATTTCAAGTGTGTAGACTCTTACTTTGTGCCTAGGATTGGGCAGGATGATACTCAGGCAATAATGTGACGTGGCAACAGACAAGGATGATGGCAGGGAAATGGATGGAGAAGAAGCAATGACTTGAGAGAGTGAGGAAAGAAGTGATGGAATTTGATCTTCTTTTCTTTATTGGTGTAATTTACTAGAGTCCCATAATTATACTTAATTTTAAAAAATTTATCTTGATTGTTGAAAATATTACAGATGTCCCTTTCGTGTTTTTTTTCGCCATTGACCCTCTCCATCCTGCACCTGCCCCTCCCAGGCCTTCATCACACTATTGTCTGTGTCCTTGGGCTACACATATATGCATATAAATTCCCTGGTTAATCTCTCCCCCACACCTTCAACTTCCCTCTGAAATTTGTCGGTCTGTTCCATGCTTCTAGGTCTCTGGCTCTATTTTGTTCATCAGTTTATTTTGTTCATTAGATTCAACATGAGTGAGATCATGTGATACTTATTTTTCTCTAACTGGTTTATTTCGCTCAGTGTAATATTTTTATTAATAGTTGAAGTGGCAATATCTTCATCGATACAGCTCCTAGGGCAATGAAAACTAAAGAGAAAATAAACCAATGGGATTACATCAAAATAAAAAGCTTCTGCACAGCAAAAGAAACCATCAACAAAACAATAAGAAAGCCCACTGCATGGGAGAACATATTTGCCAATGTTATCTCCAATAAGGGTTTAATTTCCAACATTTACAGGGAACTCATACAACTTAACAAAAGAAAGATAAACAACCCAATCAAAAAATGGGCAACGGACCTAAATAGATACTTTTCGAAAGAGGACATAAGGAAGGCCAAGAGACATATGAAAACATGCTCAAAGTCACTAATCATCCAAGAGATGCAAATCAAAACAACAATGAGATACCATCTCACACCTGTCAGAATGGCTATCATCAACAAATCAACAAAGTGCTGGTGAGGATGTGGAGAAAAAGGAACCCTCATGCCCTGCTGGTGGGAATGCAGATTGGTGCAGCCACTATGGAAGACAGTATGGCATTTCCTCAAAAAATTAAAAATGGAACTCCCATTTGACCCAGTAATCCCATTTTAGGACTATATCCCAAGAAACCAGAAACACCAATCAGAAAGGATATATGCACCCCTATGTTCATAGCAGCACAATTTACAATAGCTAAGATTTGGAAACAGCCTAAGTGCCCAACAGCAGATGAGTGTATTAAAAACCTGTGGTACATCTACACAATGGAATACTACACTGCTATAAAAAGGAAGGAACTCCTACCATTTGCAACAGCATGGATGGACCTGGAGAGCATTATGCTAAGCAAAATAAGTCAGTCAGAGAAAGATAAATATCATATGATCTCACTCATTTGTGGAATATAATGAACAACATAAACTGATGAACAAAAACAGATCCAGAGACAGAGAAGCATTAATCAGATGCTCAAACCTCAGAGAGAAGGTAGGGGAGGGTGGGGGTTAGGGGGAGAGATCAACTAAAGGACTTGTATGCATGCATATAAGCCTAACCAATGGACACAGACACCATGGGGGTGAGGGCATGAGCGGTATGTGTGTGTGTGTGTGGGGGGGGCAATCGGGGGGGAATAAGGACACATATGTAATACCTTAATAAAGAAAGAAAAAAATAGTTGAAGTGGATGTTATCGACAGTTATCAACATGGGGTTAATTGAAGTTAGCTCTCAACAAGGGACTAATAAGTGAGTCACAGAATTAGAAACACAAAGAATATTTTCCTGAAGAACTGACACCGGTAGAGAAGCCTACATAACAATTCAGGCCAATATGCTGTTTTTGCTGTTTGATGCTACTAATGATATAGTGGAGAAAGCATTCTCATCACAGAGTCAGAGGAATAGAATGTTAGAATTTGAAGATTCTTTGATGCTATGTTCTAGTTCAGAGGATGGCATATTTTTTCTGTAAAAAAACAACAGATAGTAAATATTTTAAGCAGGCCCCAGGGCTTTTGTGGTAAGTATTCAACTCTGCCCTGGTGGTGGGAAAGCGGTCACAGGCAATTTGTAAATGAATGGACATGGCTCTGTTCCAAGAGAGTCTCATTTACAGAAATAGCATCTGGATTTAGCCCAGGGCTGTAGTTCTCTGAACTAGACAAATGCCTTCATTTTGCAGGTGGGCAACTGAATCAAATCAGTGTATTTGAACTACCTAGCATGGTGCCTCACACATGTATAAATTCAACAAGTGGTAGCTATTGTTATTATTTGGAGGGACTTTCCCTAAAACATGATTCAAGGGAGAGGTGAGGTATAAAAGATTTACCAATAATGACAACAACAATAGTATGCCTTTTGTTTATGTTAAATCCATATTCTCACTATAGTAAAATAATTTTTTAATTTAAATCTGGGGGCACTTTTCTCTGCCAGAAGGGGTTTGGAAACATTTTTTAAAAAATTGAAATTGTCGGTGGGGGGAGGTAGAGGAAGGTATGGGGGGATAAATGCTGTTGGATGGAGACTGGACTGGGGGTGGTGAAGACACAATACAGTGTACAGATGATGTGTTGTAAAATTGTGCACTGAAATCTATAGAATTTTGTTAACCAGTGTCACTCCAATAAATTCAATGAAAAGGGAGAAAAATTGTCATATGCTAAGCATAACACTATTATTCAAAATTTAGTAATATCATTCAGCTCACTAACTATTCTAATTCCACATTCTAAGTCCAGAGGCTATACCCCTGGAGTCTTGGGTAGGCTTCTGAGATCCCTGTTATTTTAAAACATGACATTTTCCCCCCGTCCCTTTTTTCTAACCTTCCTACCTTAAACCAGGGTAAAGCATAGGCTCTTGGGTGTAGTATATCATTTTGAGAGACAATAAATGCTACCAAGCTGACTACAAATTTATAGGGCCACTTCCGACTCTCTCTTTGCAGTTAATGTAGTGAAATTGTACAGTTAATGTTTATAAAGAGAGATGGAGATGAAAAGCAATATCTGAGTGCTAAATGTTATTACTGGAGAAGAAGAATAAAATAACTCTTTTTATATATAGCCTTAGCCACCCCATCCTAAACCTAATGCGAGCATGGAGTTCCATAACTTTAACAGTTCTTTTAATATTGTTCAATCAAATATGAAATTAAGAAAGCGAGGCTCGCTGACTCTCCCACTCTGCCTGAGCCCAGGTTGTAGGCAGGGTGTGGATAACCGTCCCTCCTTCCCATGAAGCTGACGGAGCAAATGGTATGAGAATTTCTTCAGTTCCAGCCAGGTGGTAGGGACGAGAGGGCCACTGCTGAGGAAAACCGAGAGGCAGTAAGTAAAATAGGAGCGAACGAGATAAAGCTTGGGTGGGAATCCATTGTGTATTGCAGGTGTGTTCTAAATTGTTGTAAGCACTGGGAACTTCTCAGAGGAAAGGTCTTCTTTTGCAACCCCCTTCAGGTTTTTAAAAATATATTTGTATTGATTTCAGAGAGGAAGGGAGAGGGAGAGAGAAATTGAAATATTGAGAGAGAATCATTGATCGGCTGCTTCCTGCACGCTCCCTACTGGGGATCAAGCACGAAACTGGGGCATGCGCCCTTGACTGGAATAGAACCCGGGCCCCTTCATTCCGCAGGCCAATGCTCTATCCACTGAGCCAAACTGGCTAAGGCTCAATCCCTTTCAGGTTTTAAGGAAGTCTGACACTGTGAGATCAGACCAGGCCACAAATCTTTGACCCTTTTGAGTGGTTTATGATGGCAGTATTTCTCACATCTTGAAATTGTCAAAGCCAAAGGCAACAGGTGAGGCAGGTACAGACTTCAGGACCAGGGTATGGAAATGTCAAGTTCTTTCTTTCTTTCTTTTTTTAAAATTAAATTTATTGGGGTGACATTGGTTAATAGGATCATTTAGGTTTTAAGGGTACATTTTTATGAAACATGATCTGCATATTGCATTATGTATGTGTCACCCAAAGTCAAATAATCTTTTGTCACCAAATATTTGGCAGCCTTTACCACCCCTGTCCCAGTCTCCACCCTGTTTCCTCTGATAGCTGCCACTGTTGTCTCCGTCTATAAATTTCACACTCATATATCCCACATATGAGTGAAATCAGATGGTTCTTAGTTTTTTCTGACTGACTTATTTCACTTAGCATAATATTCTCAAGGTCCATCCAGGTTGTCACAAATGGCAGTATTTCATCTTGTCTTATTTCAAGGTCAAGTTTGCACCTAGGTACAACAATCTGCTCATGTTTCACTCGTATGCTTCTACAGAAAGAAATGTTTTTTCCAGCTGATTTATACAGGTCAGTCCTACAGTCATTTTAATTATGCACAACACACTGAGGTCTGCTTCACTGATCACTGCAGCCCTGACCTGTTTTTTGTGTGATTTAAATGTATCCTCTTGAGCCCATCTCTGAAGATTAATTTACTGTGGTGGGCTCTGCCAATGGCATGTAGCCTCAGAGAGTGTGGCTGGAATTGTTGGAGTTATGTATGTCATGAAGAGCTTGAAGATAGGTAGTGGGAAAGACAGAGATAATTGAGAAGAGAAAGTCAAGTTAGATATGGGTCCTGACACTTGTGACTCAGGACTTATGTTTTTTCAGTAGCCCTCAGAAAATAGCTGCCATGTATTGATGCTATCAGAGAGGCCATGCATTCATTGGACAACTACTTATTGGATGCCTGTGCTGTGGAAGGCTCTGCTTTATGGTATAGCAGATGTGATGATAAAGACCACCCAAATATAAAAAGTGGTCCATTATCAAGGTGCTAATGAGACAGAAGTGTCAATGTTTATACTGCCATAGAATTCTTGTCTGATTTACAGAAGAAAATTGGTCCCAATTCCCTATCTGTGGCTAGTAGAACACCCTGGAGCAGCGGTTCTCAACCTGTGGGTTGCAAACCCTTTGGCGGTCGAACGACCCTTTCACAGGGGTCATCTAAGACCATCCTGCACATCAGATATTTACAGTACGATTCATAACAGTAGCAACATTACAGTTATGAAGTAGCAACGAAAATAATTTTATGGTTGGGTCACAACATGAGGAACTGTATTTAAAGGGCCAGAAGCTTGAGAACCACTGCCCTGGAGCAATAGGTTGTCGCAAGAAGTGCACAAATCTGTAGGTTCACCAAGAACAAATATTCACAAATGCATTTACACATGTGTATTTATACATACTGCATGCCTATTTTTAAACATATGTAGATAATATTATGATTAAAGTTTAAAAACATCCATTGAAAACTGTAACTGAATCCAGTTGCTTTTTAGCATGCCTTTTCAATTGATTGATCATTCAAGTGTTTCTGTATTGCAATCATATAGGAATTCATATAATACTTTTATAGTAAAATGCATCCTGATACATTGTTTTTATTTTTTAAATATTTTTAAGTGATTTAAAAATAAGAACAAAATTCTATATATTTACCTACATATTGCATAAGGTACTATTTTTCTTCTGCCCGTTGGACTCCCTTTTGCATTTCTTATAGTGTGTGACTGCTAAGGATGGATTCCTTTAGCTTTTATTACATCTAAAAAGGGATTTATTTTGGCTTTGTTTTCAAAAGAATCTTCACTGGATATTGCATTCTAAGTAGACTTTTGTTTTTTGGTGCTTGAAAGAGGTCTCTCTTCTGGCTTTCTGCCTGCTGTCATTCTTATTTTTTCTTTCTTTGTATTTAATGTATCTTTTTTCTCTGATTTCTTTTAAGGTTTTCTCCTTATCATGGATTTTAGACAATTAAAATTTTTTTTTGACTTAGAGAGAGAGAGAGAAACACTGACTTGTTGTTCCACTTATTTATGCATTCATTGGTAGATTCTTGTATGTGCTCTGACTGGGGATTGAACCCACAACCTTGGTGTATCGGGAGGATGCTCTAACCAACTGAGACACTGGCCAGGGCTGATTTTAGATAATTTGATTATCATGTGCCCTGATGTTCTTGTTTGGGGTTCATTGAACTTTTGGATCTATGAGTTTATTTTCATCAAATTTGGGAATGTTTTGGTTGTTCTTTTCTTTAAGTACCTTTTCCTTCTCCCCTTACTTCTGGGACTAAATTATACACACGCGAGGCTGCTTAAAGTTGCCTCACAGATCCCTGGTGCTCTGTTCACTTGTTTTTCTAGTCTCATTTTTGTGTTTCATTTTGGATAGTTTCTATGCCTTTAAGTTTATTAATATTTTCTTCTGCAGAGTTTAACATACTGTTAAAATCGTATGGTGGTCTCCCCTCCCCCCGCTTATCCATGGACCCCCAGTGAATGCCTTAAACCAGGGATAGCACCAAAACCTATATGTACTATGTTTTTTTTCTTCTGTGCACACATACCTATGATAAAGTTTAATTTATAAATTAGGCACAGTAAGAGATGAGCAACAATAACTACTAATAAAATAGAACAACTATACAATGTACTGTAATAAAAGTTATGTGAAGGTGGTTTCTCTCTCCCTCTCAGAGTACCTTATTGTGCGATACTCACCCTTGTTGATGTGAGAAGAAACAATGCCTACGTGATGAGATGAAGTGATATGAATGATCTAGGCATGTGACACAGCGTGAAGCTATAGGAAGGGCTGCTTGAACACAAGCACTGTGATTCTGTGACAGTTGATCTGATAACTCAGATCAGCTACTAAGTGGCTACCAAGTGACTAATGAGGGGGAGAGTATACAGTGTGTATATGCTGGACGAAAGGATGATTCATGTCCTGGGTGGGAGAGAGCAGAAGGCGCAAGATTTCATCACGCTACTCAGAATGGCATATAATTTAAAACCTATGAATTGTTTATTTCTGGACTTTTCCATGTAATACATTCGGACGGTGGGTGACCAAAGCCAACCAAAATTGTGGAAAGTGAAACCTCGCATCAGGGGAGACTGCTTACTGCATATTGATCTCCCTTCTCATTCCTTGCCCCACTCTTCCCGTTTCCCTATACCGAAGCATCTACTGGTACCAGTTTATTGGGCATTTCTTTTCAAGATGATGCATACATTTAAAAAGATATAGATAGATATTCATCCCCCCTCTTCCCACAGTATCATGCTATATATATGTTATGCACCGTGCTTTTATCTTTATAGGGTACTTAGAAAGATGCTGCATTCTTTTTAAATGATTGCATACTATTTTTTTTCTGGACATGTGATAATTTATTTACATTTCAGTTTTTAGGTTGCTCTATGTTTTTTGTTTTTAAGGGAAAGAGTTATTTGAAAGTCCATATGTGGTATGAGATTTTAGGCTCATTAATAGCAGGAGCCTCAGTTTCAGCACTTTTCAACAACTTTTCTCCCATGAGTTCCAGGAAGGCTGCCATATGTCCTTGCTCTGACCAGATTAGTTCATGGTTCATTTTCCTCTTGGTAGCGTCAAGTGGAGTGTGTCTTTGGCTGGGACAAAAGGTGGGTAGGCATATGGCAGGCAGCTCCGGGAAGCTAAGAAGCCTCGATTACTCCTTGCATGTATAACACCTAGCGTCTTGCTGGTCTCCCTGAGCAGGTGTGTGGAACTGTGCCAGTCCTAGCTTTATTGCCCTCCGCATTCCCGTAAGTCCCTGGGAGATTGATGTATTTCAGTGTGAGAGTGACAAGATAATGCTCAGTGTGGTGGCTCTTGAGAGAATGAAGGCAAATCCCAGAGAGAATCAGAGTGAAAGAGAGAAGCGAACATATGTTTGGGTGTCACTGAAGCCCCATTTCTAGTCACTGACATTCTTGGAGTTGCGCTGTCATATCGTTCTCTCTTTAATTCTCGAGCTATTCCAGCACTTGCTTAGTCAGAGTGTTTCATTTTTCTCTCATTTTCTTTTTAAGCGTGATTTCGGCAGTAAGGAAGCCATCTATTATGGTCTGAAATGCATTCACCCCCAATTCATATGTTGAAGGCCTAGCCCTCAGTAACTTCGAATGTGACTGTTTGGTGATTGGGCAGTTATAGGGGTGAGTAAGATAAAATGAGGCCATTGAGGTGGGCCCTAATCCAATCTGATCTGTGACCGTATAAGAAGAGGAAATTTGGATACACAGAGAAACACCATGCTTGGATGTGCGGAGAGAAAAGGCCATGTGAGGACACAGCAAGAAGGTGGCCATCTACAAGCCAAGGAGAGAGGCCTCAGAAGAAACCAGCCGTGCCGACACCTTCACCTTGGACTTCCAGTCTTTAAAACTGTGAGAAAATAAACCTCTGCTGTTTGTGGTATTTTTTGGAGTGTCAAATACTTTTCAGCCATGCTCAGCCCGTGAGCTACTTCCTCTCACGGCTGTGAAGAGGGCGGCAGCTGCTCTATGAATCATCATCTCGCACATCAATGTCCAGAAGGAGAAGAAGAGAACATTTCCCAGAAGCTTTACCAACGGGCTTCTCCCCAAAGCTCATGACCAGAATTGGTTCATATGCCCTTTCCCAAAACAGTCATTGGCAAAAAGAACGTAATGAACTGTACTCAGCTGAGCCTACGGATAGGATGACTTTCCTTGAGCATAAGGTCTCGTGGAGAGAGGCAAAGACTCTTCACCCTGGAATTGTGCAACCACAGAGCAGCCTCAAGAGAGAATGGATTTAGGTAGGTGAGCAACAGGATCTGCACAAACTTCCCATAAGGAGAGTCTGGCCTAATTAGGAAGTGTTGAAGGAAGAAGGCGAAGACGGCTGGCATTATTTCCATAGCCTAAGACCCTAAAAAAGACCACGATTTGAGCTCTGTATTACTTTTACACTTTTTCACTCTTATATTTGGTCCTTCTCTCCTCTTACCCCTCTACAGAGATCCATTACCATTTTTAGTACCAAGAGCAAATGCTTCTGTTCTTGGGAAATGAGATGATGGCACAAATAGCATGTTCTTAAAGCAAATATGACAGTTAAAATAGGGATTTGGCCCCGATGGGGTCACCAGAACCCAATGTGACAGCTACAGTGCATCCCTGATTAAGCATAATAAGCATAACAACCTCTGAGAATATCTCAACACAAACGAGGTTATGAATGATTGATTAATAAGTGGATGAGAGCTGTACAGATCGCCACATGCCAGTTCCGCTAAGAGCCGTAATCTCCCATCTAACGTGCTCTTATCACTGAGCTCACAGAGGGAGGCCTGTTCTTTGAGGAAGAAAGCCAGGGGCTGGGATGTTCTCCATGACTCATATTGGTAAAGTCCCAGGAAAATGGGATTTTTGCACCTGGGGCTGATGAAATGAGAGTTGTTAGAAAGTGTGCGTGTATGTGTCTCTGTATGCGTGTGTCTCTACGTGTGGGTATGTAGCCGTGTGTGTGTCTCTTTGTGTGTGTGTATGTGTCCGTGTCGGTGTGTGCATCTCTTTGTGTGTCTGTCTTTTTCTGTGTGTCTTTCTGAGTGTATGCCTCTGTATCGCTGTGTCTGTCTGTGTGTCTCTCTCTGGGCAGGTATGTATCTCTGTGTGTATGTGGGTATAGTTACCTTCTTTTGTGTACAGGTTTGTCTGTGTGCGTGTATGAATCTCTGACTGCATGTGTTTGTGTATATGTGTATGTGTATAGAGCTCAAGTGGAGAAGAGGAAGCTGAGGGGAGGAAGCTGAGGGGAGGAAGCCTGCTCCTAAGAGATGTAGATGAATAGAGGGCAGTGCGGTGAGTGTGTGAAGTGTGTGGAGTGGCAGCTAGGCAACCTGGATGTCCAACCCAGTTTTTCCTCTAACTCAATGGGTGATTTTCTGTGATTCATTTTCACTCTCTGGATCTTAGTTCTCTTGGAGATAACACTACTTGGTTAACAATGTAACTCACAGGGATTTTCTGAGAATGAAATAGTGATGTAATTTAGAATGCTTTTAAAAAGCACAATAAAAAGAAAGGCATTAAATGGACTAACTTATTTTTAAAAAATATATTTTTATTGATTTCAGAGAGGAAGGGAGAGGGAGAGAGAGATAGAAACATCAATGATGAGAGAGAATCATTGACTGGCTGCTTCCTGCACACCGCCTACTGGGGATCAAGCCCATAGCTCGGGCATGTGCCCTGACAGGAATCAAACCATGACCTCCCGAGCTACACCGGCTGGGCTGGGTTAACATTTGACTTGAATCAGAGGAGACCTCTCTGTTCAAGATGTGCATGGAAAGGGTTCTTTGACTCAAATAAAAATCTTTGGCTGGTAGATCAGGGGAGTGGAGCGAAATGTGCAGCTACATGGGAAGGAAGGAGAAAACCAGCTGTGTGTTTAAGAGGGGCATCGTGCTCTAAATGAGCCAAGGCAGAGAAGGTTCATTTTGGATGCCGGTCCTGATCAGTGAATGGTGGCTGCCGGGAACATGATGTGGATGAGCTTTGGGAAGCCACATCCTGGTAAGGGTGACAAGCACACGGTGCTACCTGCTATGGACGCAAGGAAGAGGGACTTGATGTATGCCAGCCACGTGCTGATCATCCCTCCCAGAGCTCGGGGGAGACAGTATCAAACCTGGAGCCTGAAAGCTGGGCTGGCGTCTTGGAAGCTGCTGAAAGTAAAATCTTTGTGAGTTTTAAAATTAGTTAGTTTTTCTTCTCTCTTTCTAGGGGATTTGATGACAATCCAATTTAACTTTATTTTCTGTTATATGAATGTGTCAGTAACTTTATGTTAATTCATGCATAGATTTCTGCAAAATGGGATAAAGACAGCCTTATTGGAATTGGGAAGAAGACATGATTTAAGTTGTCACCATGGGTGTGAAGAATCTTCCATGTTAATGTAACCTCTCCTTGGCTGTATTTTGTCACAAGTTTAAAAAAAAACCCTTTAATTTTTCACTTATTCCCCAGAGTTCCACTGAGCTCTTAAGAAAATTAGAGACAGATGGCACTGGATCAACCCCAGCACTTCTTTTTTTGTAGCCTGTCTGTTAAATATTTCCTTACCTTTCTATCCCTACTTCTTAAAGCTTCGTGGGTCTTCCTGCAGTATCTTCATGACTCAGCACATGTTGCAGGGACTTGATTTTCTTTTCTGATGCTCCTTCACCTCGCCCTTTTGACTCGAGTGTATAAATCCCTTCTCCCTTTATCTGAATGAATAATTGCTGTGATTTTGTGTGAGCATGCGTGAGTGTGTGTGTGTTGGCCAGAGCTATCAGTCACCTCTTTTACTGATTCCTCACAAAAGACAATAGGGAGAGAAATGCCATTTAAATAGGTTTCATGCTTCTTTTTTTCAATTTAGGGGAATTAAAGGAGAAATGTGGGCTCGATGACGGTACAACTGGGGAGTTGAACATTATTTTTGTTTTTCAGTTTATTGACTTTAGAGCGAGAGGAAGGGAGAGAGAGAAACATCAATTTGTTGTTCCAGTTATTTATGCATTCTTTGGTTGATTCTTGTATGTGCCCTGACTGAGGATTGAATCTGCAACCTTGGTGTATTGGGACGATGCTCTAACCAACTGAGCTACCTGGCCAGGGTGAACATTGTTTTATAATAGAGTGATTTTTTAAGTAGTACTTTATGCCAGGCATTGCTCTTGGCACCAGGAATATGATGAGAATAAAGACAGACCAGATCCCTTCCTTGTTTTGCTGGAGAGAGAGAGAGAGAGAGAGAGAGAGAGAGAGAGAGAGAGAGAGAGAGAGAGAGAGAGAGAAAGAGAATATTTAACCCTCAGCTGCAGATGGGGCCAGCATTGGGCTATGAGCATGCATAGCAGGGGTGTCTGACATTGCTGGGGTTGGAACAGGGGTGATGGGCAGCATGGCTTCTGGATAAGACTGATCTTTAAAAACTAAGGCTGAAGGAGTGAGGAAGACGCTGCCGAGGGAAAAGGAGGGTAGCTTAGAAGGACAGAAACAACACAGGTGAAGCACTGCAGGCTGGACAGAGTTGGCACATGAAGGAACAGGGAGATGTTCAGAGTGGCCTTAGTGTGAGGTGTGACCTTGAGGGATTCATTAAACACTTCAGGTCCATGTTTCTCAAACCTTAATCTGCTTATGAGTCACTTGGCTATCTTGTTAAAGATGCAGATTTTGATTCAAAGAGGGCTAGTGTGGAACCTGAGATTCTGCATTCCTAACAAGCTCCTAGTTGATAACAATGCTGCTGGTCCATGGACCACACTTTGAGTAGCAAGGCTTTCGGCTTTATCCTGAGGGCAATGGCAAAACCAGGGACAAGTTTTAGGTAGGAGAAGGAATGACCTAATTGTGACATAGGAATATCCCATTTCTAGCAGTACGATGAATGTAGAGTCAGTGAAGGAACCTAAAGATGGAAATCAATGAGGCCCAGGGGGTGGCAGTAGACAGTCATGCGACACTTGTCAACTAAGCTACTGGCAGTGGGCATGAGAGCAGAGCATCGCCTGTGTCTCATTCTTTAACCCTGTGTTGCTCAACCACCTGCAGTAATAGTTCTGTCCATATCTGCCTCCTCCCCTGGACACTGGGCCCCTTAGTGCTGCTGCCTGGGCAGGGCAAGGCACGGCAGCACAGCATGGTGCTTAACAATATAAGCCTTAGAGTCACTTGAGCCTGGATTCAAGTCCTAACTCTCATTACTTCCTAGTTGCTTCACCTCTCAGATCCTCCATTGTCATATCTGCTGCAGGTGGAGAACAATGCCTGCCACAGTGTTGAGGGGACTAAGTGAGATAATGTAGATAAAGTCTTTAGCCCTATGCCTGACATTCGTTAATTCAAAGAAATATTGAGCACTTGCCCCAGTGTGTTAGTTAGGCTTTGGGGATTCGGCAATGCACAAAATGGATCTGGTCCCGCCTCTTGAAACACTTGATAGATAGTCATAGTAACTGCTTATTATTCTCAGCAAAACTCTCTGCCGTTAGCGCATTCATTTTGTGCACAGAGACTGAACAAGAAGCTCCTCTGGCCACTCCGTCTGGACAGTAAGCCCCCAACACCTTTCAGAACAAGCTGTGGGGATGGATACTCTATTCCATACATTCAATTTAATTGATTCTTCAAGCCCTGGCAGCACTTTCAGCGTAATCACCTTTAAACCCAAAGCAAGGATACTTGAGGTCTAACATCATTTCCCCAGCTCAGTAATCTATATGTGGGCAACCCTGCAACATTACATTTCATGGTTTTCAAAGTCTTGGGAGGGTGTATGCACGTCTCCTCATTAACCAGTGCCTAGTTATGGCCCCGATTCCCATGTAAAATAACTTCTTGGGTTTTGAGGCTATTGATTTACAAGTGAGGAATTGAGCTGTTGATACCTGATGGGATAGATGAAAGGTAAGAGGAATGTGAAGGGAGCAGTGGTAGGAGAAATGGTTGGCGGTCTTTGGCAAGGAGGATGTGACCTGGATTGTGGAGAGCTCTGGTGGGCTCTATGCTCTACCATGAGAGGTTCAGCTGCAAGGGACCCTTGGTTGCAAAGACTATTGCTCCTTAAGTAAATGGGAATTTAATGGGGCTGGATTTCTTAGGGAGAAACTGTGGGAGGTTCTCAGAGCACAGGACAGGTTGGAGGACCAGGTTTGGGGAAGGACCAAACAGGACTCAGAAAGGTTGGGCAGTAGGAACCACAGCAACGGCTTCATGGCCATAGGAGCCTGGCTTGTCTATTGGTTGGTCTACCATCAACTCTTCCTTCTCCCCCTGCAGTACTATTTCTTCCAGACTCAAAGTCCCAGAGGCAAGTCCACTGGCTGAGCATTGGCCACAGGTATGCTTCCTGGCTATTTTGAGAGGCAGGCTTTGGTGACTTGAGCTTCTGTATTGGGAGGTGGGCGCCTAGAATTACCATCTTCCATTAAACCCAATGGCATGCTGGTAAATCCCCAGAAGGAAATCAGTGTGATTAGGATGGAGAAAGTGGATGTAGGCACCTGTAGCATATAAAATGACAACATTGATGACTATACACATTAAGAGTCAACTTCATAATATTTTTTTCCTTTGAGATTTGCCTAAATAGACCTTATCTTTCCCAGTTTCCCCAGGCAGCTCCACCACCATCATCAGTGTTCCTGTCATGCATTGTATTTCTCTTTGTCAGCTCTTGTCAGATTGCATTGCGAGTATCTGTTCAGGAGGCCATTTCTGAAATAGCCCAAGAGTTCTCAGGAACAAGGACCCGCCTGATTCATCTGCTTTCTTAGGCCTGTAAAGTGCTTAACACAGGGCACACATTGCACGGATCATAGTTGAATAAAACAAGTATGTGAGGGCATCTTACCAGAAACACAGCTATAAGCTCCTGGGAATTTTAAGGGGTGAGTGTGGTGGGTAGAAAACGTTCCAGCATCATTTTGTAGCATGCACATGTTTAACACCCACTCCCCAGGGGACGCAGGTTTGAAAGCGTCATGAGTCACACAGTACAAAGCATGGGACTCACGCACCCTGCTTACTATTTCAGTTTCTATTCACATGATTTGTGTAGACTGTTTTCTTTCACAAAAGGCTTCTTCATGCAGGAAATTTCCTTGCCTTATTTAGTAGTAGTCCAATATTTTCTCTTTAATCTGGAGACACATTATCCTGCTCCCCAAGCTACGTCATATTTCTGCAAACCGCATGGTCTTTGCCGGGATCCAGCTCCATGCTGCTGGGAAGAAGCTTGACTGTTGGGGGCAGCAGCAGGCCCGGTCAGTTTAACAGCAGTGGTGACGTACAAAAATGAGTTATATCAGAGCCGACCTTTACTCCTAGACAGATAATCTTATCTATGGGTGCAGAAATTCCCGATTCTGGATTTTATCATAAACTTAGACCCTCCTGCCTCTTCCCTGCCCCCTTCAGTGATTGTCAAGAGATTGTGGAGAATAGAGACACTTGTGACCCTAGATTTCTGCTTCCTGGTCTATCAGAGCAACAGAAACAGATTGAGAGCCTCAGGCAAGCCCCACGTGGCCTAAAAGACTGGGTACCTGGGCAGCTAGGAGCAAGGCTGGCCTTGCAGACAGACCCTCTCCACAGAACTGGGCTGGTGAGGCCCTAGTCCTGCTGCCGTCAACCTGGACGCCACAGCCTGTGTGGCTGCTGCGAGTACACTGGATACAGCTGGCCCTGCTTCCCCTGGGAATGGGGTATTTATTTTTTCTAACATGTGCCCTTAGCATAGATTCTGCACAGTCTCCACTTCTCTGAGTCTCTACCTGCTGTTTTAAGTCCTGGGTGGAACTATCCGAGCAGATGGGTGTGGCCATGTCCCATGTCCAACCATCACAGCAGGCTGGGAGGGCAAGGGTCACATTTTTTGGCTCTACTTCCTCACCAGAAGCTTCGGTGGAGAAAATTCCCCAAATGTGGAAAAGGATTTCATCTGCCGAGTCACCAAAACACAAATGCCCGTAACATTTTCATTTTCAGCCATCGTTGGCAATAGTGAGAAAGTCATCTCCTTGATGTTTTAGATCCTGATAGTAAAAATGTTTTCTTGGTTCAGCACAGCAACGTGGGTGGCTGAAGGACCAAGGCAGAACCCACCATCTCTATCATTTCCTCGAGTGTCTGAATGAAATGTCATCGGCCATAAGGCAAGGTTACATAGAATTTAGTGCAAAGGCTCTAGATCTGGCTTTTAATTCTGGCTTTTACTTCCTAGCTGGGGAACTCGGGAGCAATCATTTCCTCTATCCCAGTCTCGGTTTTCTCATTTGTAAAATGGAGATGACCGCAGCCACCTACCTCATACTCGGGGCACCATGAGGTGACATCCATAAAGCTCTGAGGACAGTGCCAAGCCTATAATAGTGCTTAATAAATGGCAGCTATTATGGCCAAGCTAGAGAGACTTGAGCTTGGGGATTAGCCAGAAGAGTCAGAATGCAAAGCCTTCTGATGTCCAGGATGTCCCAGACATGGGCCTCCAAGGAAGATCTGGGGGAAGGAGGTCATAATGAAAGCCAAGGGGGTCACTCCAACTTGGATGACCCATGTCTCCTGCCCACAGGTGCCTGAGATTGCAATCTGATTTACAATTCAATAGGCGAAGACTCAGTGAGCTCATGTTACAGACCCACCCAATGCCCCATCCACTCAGGTTAGGCACAGATGATACTCAGTGCAGGGAAATGTTTATAGAAGTTTTGTTTTTTTTTGGAATGGGGTGACTTTTTTTCAGAACACAAAAGGAGGGTGTTTTCGGACTCACATCGATATCATTGTCATTAGCTGGTTAATAATAACAGGAAAGGAGCAAAGAGAAGGCCAGATATTATCAGCGTGTTCCCTACACAACCTTGAGGGGAGGGGACTGGACAAAGGGAAGATAGACACATGTCCAGTAAAGTTGGGATGACATAGGGAAGATATTGCTTGTCAGACACATCTGGGAACAGAGATGGTTGGCCAAAATGGGAATGGCCACTGCAAGCCTGGGAAGATTTGGGATACTCAATTCCCTGAACAAAAAACTCGCTCTCTTGTGCTCTTGGCTCTCTTGGGACTCATATGACTCTTGGCTTGGGGGGCTCTTTCACTCCTGCTTCCCTCTATTTGCTCACGTGGTCCACAGCTGTGTGGACGCCACACACCATAGACTAATGGACTGTAACTAGCCTGATACGGAACTTTTCCAACATGGAAAGCAGACTTTGGACACTGGCTTTGCTTCTAGCTTTACTGAAACCTCAGCTACACTTCTTCTATGACTGGACTTAGGGAAATGGGACTTTGGAAACACAGGGATTTAATTTCATGGAAATAAAAAATCAATCATTCTCCCATGTGAGTCTCAGAAAATCCTTTTTTTGGGGGAGGATATCATAGAAAGTCCACCCCCAGTAGCACCCAGTGGGGAAGAGGACCCCCCTGCCCACTTGCCCCGTATCAACATGATCTCAACAACCTTTGTTTGGGTTGGAATTCTGGGAAACACACCAATCCCTGGACACAGTCATATTTTTATCTCTGTTCTAGTTTCCCAGCAAATAATAAATAGGTTTTTATTTCTGCTAAATGCTAATTTCAGAAGCCACTCTTTTTAAAGCTCTTTATTGGGAGAAAATAGGAAAGATGCAGAGGAAATGGTCTGTTGGTGTTGGCTGACTCATCTCTTCAGGTATATTATCAGTTTTATTATTATTTTAGATTTGTGCTAAATTAAGAATAAGAATGAATCATCCAAGAAAGAAAGATTCTAAGAGCTGCACCTATATTTGTTTTCCCCTAACTAAGGATCATTTGCGTTTATGTAACATGTTATTTCAGAGTTAGTACATCACCTCTAAAGCTGCCCCCTTTAAAGCTGGGTTGATTGTAAAGAGCACCATTTAAATGTTTTCATGGAGAAATTAAGGACGGAATATGTACATACTGGTCACCCAGGGAGAGGTTGAAATAGTCATTTACCTCTTTAATGGGAGCAGGGAATGTAATTAACAACCATTTGCATGTAACAGTTGAATATTTCATGGTGGTGATAATGATTCATTCCTGCTTCCTGCAGCAACCAGAAGAAAATGAAACCCAGGTCTTTTGAATTTCAGGCAACTATAGAATGTAAAATTCAAAATTTACCCCATCTCCTGCCCTACTCACTCACCTTCCTTGTATTCCTCTACTGCTCATTCTCCTTTGCAAGCAGCAATGTTCACCCCGGATTACTTTTCACCAGGGGCTTTCTAATTTGCAGAGGGAACTCAGTACAATGAAGGCAATAGGTTTCAAATCTCAGGTTTCGATCTGATATTGATTGGTAGTGGCTTTTAAATAAAGTTGAGAAGGAGGACAGTGGTTGCTTAGTAATGCCTGCCATGGATTGGAAGGGGAAGAGTGTCATTCATTACCGTCCTCAATCAGGGCAAAGAAGGCAAGATTAGGAATTGGGTCTGGCCTTGGTTTAACCATACATACTGTGTGATTTCAGACAGGTTAGGCAATCTGGGGGACAGGAGATGGTCTATCATACAAAATTCACAAGTCTGTCATAAAGATAAAAAAGATTTGGAAGTATAGCAATCTGTATAATATATGGCTATATTTCCATTTTGAAGGATATACAGATCTATGTAAATAAGGTTCAGAGCTTCATTGTAAATATATTTATAGATTTATTTTCTAAGTGTGGAAGGTATATGAAAAGAAGAGCTTGGAACCCTTGAGTAGAAATAGGAGAATGGTAGGTTAGAAATGGAAGGGCCTGTGGACGAAAGGGGCCACATGCTAACCTGACAAGCTCAGGGGAGGCCTGCATGGCAGTCTTGCAGACTCAGAGACCTAAAGTAACCACAAAGGATGGTCTGAAATTAAACTTTAACTAGAAGCAGTTATGGTGGGTAGTTACGTACTAGGCTGGTATCTTCACTGACAAGGTCAACCTTTACCTTAACTGAGCCTATCTGTCTTTTTGCATCTATGATAACATATCCTTGAAATGTCTGGGTAACTTGTAACTTCCCTTTTTCCGGACCCCTTGGGTTCCTTCATTATTATTATCATGTTAATTGTTGACTGTTGACTATACTGCACCCACCTAAGTATGTGTCTATCATTTTACTTTTTATCCAATCCCAGGGGTTTCCCTCCTCCCCCCCACCCCCCCGCTTTGCTTTCTCCCGCCTCTCTAATCTCTCATCAATGGGTTTCATGTAACCCACCTACGTCCCCTCCTTTGATTTCAATGTATAAAAATAGATGAAAACCTGCCATTCTCTGAAGCATTATCTCAATCCATTGAGGTTCTGCTTCCCAGCAATTGTCGACAGTTTGACTCAAACTCACAAAAATTCTTTACAGGTTTCAAAGTTTTTATGTTAACAGGCCTTAGGTATCTATACTAATAAAAGGGTAATATGCTAATTAGACCAGATGTCTTCTGGACGTCCATCTGGATAAAGCCACAGCAGCTGCAAGGGCCGAGGGCTGGCAGTGCGGGAGCGGGAGCCAAGGTAGTGCTGCTGCTGCTGTCGGGGAGGAGGTAGAGCCACTGCTGCCACCTCCCCCTTTCGCAGAGGCAGCGCGGGAGAGGCCTCTGCGTGGGCTGGGCCAGCACCGTGGCCCCTTCTGCAGAGGCAGTGGGGGAGGGAACTGCACGGTCCGGGTCCCAGTGCTACCCCCTTTGACAGAGGCAGCCACAGAGGCAGTGGCGCGGGCCCGGTCCCGGCGCCATGCCTCCGCAGAGGCTGGATGGGGTGTGACCTGCTGTGCCTCAACCTCCCACAGCTCCTCCCCCAGCCGGCCTGGCCCCACCCACCAGTGGGCGAAGGGCAGTGGCAGCAGCAGTGGGGTGATGGGGGCAGCGCCTTCCCATGATTGGCCCGGTCACCTCCCGCATAGAGAGGCCAGACTGCTCCCCCTGGGGAGTGGGCCTAAGCCATCAGTAGGACATCCCCGGAGGGCTCCTGGACTGTGAGAGGGGGCAGGTCCGGACTGAGGGACCCCCCTCCAGTGCACGAATTTTTGTGCACTGGGCCTCTAGTTATCTCTAAGAGTGGTTATCAAAATTTTAAAAAAATCTGAGAAATTCCCCCTTTCCCAGACAGAATCTTTTATGGCACCCAATACGATAAACCAATAAGTGATGCTATTCTGTTTAAAGCCTCATATTTTTCACTAGTCTTTCTAGATTCTTGGTGCTGATTAAGTGCCATTAAATATGTTTTATTTAATTAAGTGCCTCAGAAATCTTCAGAAGGCAGCATTTAAACTATCCCCGCATGTTAAATTCTCCAGCCTCATCAATGATGTCTTGAACTTTGACCTCCAATGTGTGTGACCAAATTCCCCTCATAAAGGCAGAAAATAAAGGCGCTTGTTTGACTGAGAGCCAAGTGATGTGATACCTGGTACGGGAAATAAAAAGATTTATGTGCAAGAGAACACCCAGTCATGATTGTATTGAAAAATCAGCTAGTCATGAAAAATAAGCTGTTCCATTTGTAAAATCCTTGAGTGGATTGAGTAGTTCTCATGGTGCCTTAACCTTAACACTCTTTACCCACCCATTCATCCATCTATCTGTCAATCCATCCAGCCATCCAACAAATATTTATTGACTATCTGCTGGGTATCAGACCTTGTACATTGGGGATAAAATTCTGGGCAAAACTGATGAAGTCCTTGTTTCCATGGAACATATGTTTTGTTGGGAGAAGCAGAATAAACCAAGATAAAAATATAATTTCAGACTGTGATATGTGCAATGGAAATAGTGTTTTCCTACAAAGAAACTGAGGGTAAGTTTATAAGTAGTAAGTATGCTATACTTGTTAAGTAAATCAATGAAGACTTCTTGGCCACCAATGGCCCCAGACCACAGGTTGACAGTTTCAAGACTATGAAGAGTAGAACCATCATTGTAAAGTTCCCATGGGAAGCAAGAGAAACTTCATTTGCCTGGTTGAGTGGGAGTCTGGCTCAGAGGACTGTGGCTAGAGCTTTTTATTTCTGAGCAGTGTCGGAACAGCTGCCCAGCCTTCATGGTAACGGAGCACAGAGGAGCTGTGTTAGGAATTGATGGCAGCTGGAGAAGGGTGCTGGAGGAGCAACTTACAGCAAAATAACTTTAATAAATTTTGTTGACTGAGGAAAGACAAAACATTTTACAATTCTGGAAAACAAACTAGAAAGAGTGGAACTCAGAGCTGGGAGAAAGTGGTTCCAGAAGAGACTCAATGTTGAAGAGGGAAGGACTGAGAAGCAACTAGACAAGGAGAACCTCAAGGAGCCCCCCTCCCCCCCATCATGTGAATAAAGGTGGGAATAAAATACCCCATGTGAACTCCGTTTCAAAAATACATAGTTCACCAAAAGATCCATCAATCTGACTTCAAAAAGAGACACGTTAAATGTGAGGCATTTGCCGAAACCGGTTTGGCTCAGTGGATAGAGCGTCAGCCTGCGGACTGAGAGGTCCCAGGTTCGATTCCGGTCAAGGGCATGTATCTGGGTTGCGGGCACATCCCCGGTGGGGGATGTGCAGGAGGCAGCTGATCGATGTTTCTCTCTCATCAATGTTTCTGACTCTCTCTATCTCTCTCCCTTCCTCTCTGTGAAAAAATCAATAAAATATATTTTAAAAAAAATAAATGTGAGGCATTTCTCACTTGTGCTCTTTGAAAGAGTAATTGGAAGTGTCAACAGAAACAACGTTAGCGGGTTCCGAAGTCTCTCCTCTTTCCATAATGCCTACCATCCTTTTCTCCCTGGCCTAGGTATGTGACTTTATGCCCAGGGCTTAAGTTTTGAGACAAATTTAGAAGATAAATGCTCTGTTCTTCTTCGTGTCAGTCTGGTGAGATGCAAAGCCCTGGCAGGTCCTGGCTATTGTCCAGGGAGGGAGACTGGAGGGAAGTCTTGGGACTTGTGTGTTCAGCCTTGTCCTGGCTGCCAGGTGAGGCAAACCAGAGGTCAGGAGGAAGAAGAAATAGCCCTTACCTTTCAAACCAACACGATGGAACGCAAGGACATTCTGAAGCCCCAGGAACCTGTGGATTGAGCCTTCTGCTTCCCATCTCCTTGTCTAGAGGTCTCCTGTAGCCTGCTGTTTGTGTGTGTACTCACTTTGCTGGCATTTCTCAGCACATCACCTACCTGCCTTATGTTCTTGGGTCTCCCTTTTAAGCCTGTCTCCTAGAGTCAAAGACTCTGCTTGGCTGCCTCTCGCTCATCCTTCAGCACCCTCGTCCAGATTTGATGCTTCTCCTGCTCTGCTTCCCCTGCCCTCGCCCTATCCCAAGAGTATGTTTAATCTCTGTTTTCTCCTCTCTGAGGGAGGGTGTCTTGCCCACCATCTCCCCTGCAGAATCTAGCACAGTGCTCGGCATTTATTCATTTGCCAAATGAAGGAATCAATGGCCTGTCTATCCCATATCTGGCCACTCTCCGTTTCACTTCCTCATCTGTAAAACCAAGTGCTTTTTTTTTTACTTGCATCACAGAATTTTCTCGAGGGCCAAATAAAACGATGAACACTCTTTTTAGAGTATGAAAGGCTGTGTGAAGCTGTAAGACGGTGTCGAATGTTCTGCGTGCGGCTGGGTGGAAAGGTGACGTCCCGGGCCTCCCTTTTCTTTGTTTTCACTCCTGCTCTTCAGACACGGATGTGTCAGTGTCTAATCAATGCTGCCTTTTCAGAGGGAAGATTGACGGGACCAGCTTTCTTCCTGCTCCTGTCAGGGTAATGGGCACCCATTGAGGTGCTCATCTTAATTGACCTAATGGAGGGCGTTTGCCTCCTGTAAACTCACTGTTTTGATTTACACAGCTGGTTTGCCATGATTAAGGTGTCCTCTTTGTTATTAAGATAAAGACCGACCTTTTCTTTCTCGAGGTGAATGACTGATGAAACATACATTTCTTTTTTTTTTACTACCCAGTCAGGTTAATTGGATGGTTTCTATCCAGAGACCAACACATTCTGATTTAAGGTCAAAATCTCTTTGTGAAAGGCACAATGCTAGTGAGATTAAATCTAGGGCTAACCAATGGGCACATGGGACAAGGAGATAGATTTTAAAAAATTGACTCATTATAAAGGAGAGCTGCTTAATAGAGGGGCCTGGAGGTGAGAGGGAGGGGTCTCTGGAGGGAGTGTTGTCTCATTTGGATGGCCATGGAACTGGGTGCTGGGAAGAGCCTTCCCTAAAGCCTGGAGATGTAGGTTCTAGTCTCATTTTAAGGGCAATGACAACACAACGCCTATCATTTGTGTACTAGGTGCCAGCACAGAGCTTGGCACTTTATGTGCACTGCTTCACTTTTCATAATGCCACACTTAGGAGCTCACTCCCTTCTCTGCCACTCACTTGCTGTGTGACCTTCGACTGGTTCCTTTACCTCTCTGAGCATCATCAGTTTCCTCATTTATAAGAGTTGAACTAGGTAGCTGCTCCAGCTCTGTCATGTGGCACCCCACCCCCTTTCCCTATTACATATAAAAACGAAATAGAGGCCTAAGACCACCCAGGGGTCAAGCTACAATTTTCAAGAAAATTAGGCCCATTGAACAACACTAAACAAGGGGCAGTGAAAGAGGAGGATGACAGGGTCTGTCAGATAAATGGGGCCATTATTTATGCTGGTCCGGGCCTGCTTATACACTTTCTGGCCTGCAATAACTTCACCTCTTATTCTCATACTGTGTTCTTATCAAGACAGTCTGGGACTAAAAGCCTTCAGGAGTTCACTGGTTAGGTAGATATGAACTAGACATGAAGGTCTAGAACAGCCGTGGGCAAACTACCGGCCCGCGGGCCAGATCCGGCCCGTTTGAAATGAATAAAACTAAAAAAAAAAAAAAAAAAGACCGTACCCTTTTATGTAATGATGTTTACTTTGAATTTATATTAGTTCACACAAACACTCCATCCATGCTTTTGTTCCGGCCCTCTGGTCCAGTTTAAGAACCCATTGTGGCCCTCGAGTCAAAAAGTTTGCCCACCCCTGGTCTAGAACTATCTCCAGTTGCTGGATCTGTCCAGGGGTTTGGCTTCTGACCCATCCAGATGGGAATGTTAGGCCAGACATGCACTCAGCCAACTCATCGTGCATAATCCTTTAGGGACCCAGGTGGGAGGTGGGGAGGAATATTTTACCCACATTGTTTAGAATTGTTGTGCCTGGTGATAAGAAAATCAGACTGACTTTTACTTTTAAATTTTCTAAGACAATGCACCCCTTTATTATCTGCACATAGGGCCGACTCCTCCCTCTGCCTGCCCTTGTATGTCTCGGGACACAAGGTGAGGATCTGTTTTGAGGCTTTGGGGGGTGGCGAGAAGGAGTTGTTTATGGAAGCCTGGGACTGAGCAAGCTGCTCTTGGAGAGTCCAGGGCCTCCCTGGATTTCTATAACCAGGGGTCAGAACAGGGAGTCCATCATTCTTTTAACATTCAACAAATATTTGTTGCGTGCCTACTTGCTAACAGGCCCCCTGCATTATATTCTATGCTACGTCACTTAATTTAATCATCACATTTAATCCTTTAAGACAAGCAACATCTCTATAATGAGTGATTCGAGCTCAGAGATATGAAGCAATTTGCACCATTGAGCTTGGATCTGTATCCTTCCAAATCTGTTGTTAAAAAACAAAATTCAACCGAGGAAGTTTGAAGACCTAATTGACTTTATTAAGTGAGTCATGGATTAGGCAGCATCCCATCTAGCAACTAGAATGGTGCTCTGAGGGGTACTACAAAATGGAAGGATTTATAGGAAGGAGGGTGGGGCAAGAGAGCTATTGACAAAAGAAAAGAAAGGATTATTTCAGACTGGGACATCCTTTGGGAGTAGTGAGGGGGGCCTGGGATAGTCCCTTCCAAGGAGCATGGCGATTCCCAATCGGGAGGGTGGGAGAAAACTAGAACATCAGCTTGGTGAAGCATAGCCAGATATTTGAGGAAACTGGAATTCAGGATCCAGTTTACAGGCATTTAAAAAAACCTCAAGGACAACGAACAGAACTCTAGTATAATATCTACAAAGGTGAAAACACAATATTTCTCTATAATCACCCATATATTTTTTATCAAAGAAAATCTCAGTAAAACTAAATTTGTTTGCATCGCTTGGCCTGATTATTGATGTAAGTGTAGCAAAATAGTGATTGTCCATATACGTTCGTTCTCAGATTGCTTTGCTAGAACCTTGTAAGCAGGACACCGTGTCAATTTTTCCCGTCTGGTCATATCTGAGTCCATGCACATCTCTCTCAAATATGACATTCTAGTCAAAGCCTTGGTAACACAGCCGATGCTCCCAATTGTGTTTTGTTACAAGGAGAAGAGATTCTTATTGAACTTATGCAAATAAATACATTATCATAAAAATAAGAATGCTCAGAGTTTTTGAATTCTGGAGGGATCAGGTAGAGAGAAAAGTAAATGTTTCATCTTTGTTCACAAAGGTATATCTTACCAAATTGTTGATAGCCAAGGAGAAAAGGTTTCTTTTGAGAAAAGATTTCCTTGAATCTGGAAAAACAAAACATCAGCGCATCCTCCTCAGTTTGTGCCGTCTCACCCAGGTGATCAAGGCTTGCTCTGCTTGGATCCAGTTTTCCCATTGGTTCTCTCGACCTTGCCTGATGATAGAGGGCGACAGGGACAGGGGTAATTCCAAGAAGTTTTCCAGACTTTCATCAAGACTCTCATGATTTGCCTGGTGAAGTGGGTGCCCTGATCACTAGAGACTGTGGAGGTGGACCCCACGTGGGAAACACTGTGCACTTGGCTGGTGAGGCTGCCCCTCGTCTGTGCTCTGTGACTCTCCAGGTCTACATCTGCCTGTTGTGTGAAGTTAGAGTTCGATGCTCCCATCACGCTGAGCTGAGACCCGACATACCAGTCAGGAAGGTGGGCCTACCCCTGTTGGCATGGATACCTCGCTGCAGTGGACATCAGAGAAAAGAAAAGGGCAAAAGCTGAACGTTGTAGCTGCGGATGTGAGAACGAGGCCTTGAACCTGGCTTTTCAGTGCGAGGTCTGAGGGGAAGTTCTTACAGGGGAGGCAGGAGCGGAGAAGCGACTCCATGATCTGGAGCAGGAGCCGTGTTGTTGCATTTTCCCAGGAGCTTAGTCTCCTGGAGTGAGGCGCATGGAAAATGTTTCCTTTTGCTTCGTGCCTTTTCCCTGGGGCCCGCCTCAGAGTCTCCGCAGCCCCTCTTCTCAATTTCACCCACTCCCTGGAAGCTTATCTTGTTCCCAGGCTTATGGGTGTCTAAGCAGCTACACGCTGTCAGACATAAATTCCTGTGGAATCCGAATGGCAACGAGGCGCCAGGTTAAAAGCCTGACGTGTGTGTGTGTATGTGTGTGTGTGTGTGTGTGTGTGTGTGACACACATGGACAGGTGTTAATCTGCTGGTTTGAGTTAAGCTCTCTCCAAACACCGTCTGATTCCCCAGGAACTATTTGGAAAGTTCCCAAGGTAGAAAAATACCAGCCATGAACCGCCTTGAGGTAGCAGGTAGAAAGTTCGATTGTTTTCTCTTGGCAGGAATTCCTTCCTTGCCTAAGGAAGGTGTCGGGCAGACTGCATTTCTCAGGAAGAGCCGGGCCGGCAGTTTCTAAGTGGTCCCAGGAGGGGGCTGAGGCTTTCTGCCAAGTTGCTGGTTGTCACTGAAAGCCAAACATTTGGTTTTGAGTTCAGTTCCCGTTTGGAGATCATTTCCCAGGCCTCCAAGTACGAGGCGGCACCGTTGTTATTTATTTATTTTCCTTTCTCTGTAGGCTTGTTTGTTTCCTGGCGAGGAGCCAGGGTAGTTTCTGTGGAGGCCGGAGTCCTTAGGTGTTTGTAAGATGAGGGAAATGGTGTGGATGGTGTGGGAAGGGGAGGTACAGAGATTGGACAAGAGGGCATGAAGCCAACTCTGAGGAATTACCTTGTTTTTCTTCTGTCTTAGGAAATAAAGTCAGAAGCAATGTGATCTACCATGATCAGACTCACTATTCCCCTTCCCACCAATCCAAGCATCCATCCATCCATGCATCCATCCACCATCCAACCATCCTCTCTCCATTCTTCCATCCATATGTAAAAATTAAATTGAGCATCTACGATGAGCTAAATGACATAGGTGAGCTAAACACACTCCCTGGCTTCTAGAAATTGATGCTTGAGTGGGGAAAGGCAGACACAAACAGGACACAGCCATGTAGCCAGGCACTTACAATAACAAAAATTTGTGTCGGCAGTCCAGAGGGCACAGGAAAAGGGCTGTGGCCTCTGTCTGGCATGGGGGTCAGGAAAAGCTCCTCAGAGCAGTGATTCCAGCTGCATCTTGAAGGTTAGGAGGCTGAATAATTTGATATGATGGGTGGTCATTATGGACGTGGAAAGAAGGGGTGAATTAAAGATGTGCTCTGGAGAATAAATTGACTAAGTGGTCTTGGAACACAGGAAGGAGTGAGTGGCAATGCCAGGGCTTCTACAGGGATGTGGCCAGGCTGTCAATACCCAGGGCGGGGACTGGCTAGAGTGGCTCAGTGGTTGAGTATTGACCTATGAACCAGGAGGTCACGGTTCAATTCCTGGTCAGGGCACATGCCCATGTTGCAGGCTTGGTCCCTGTTGGGTGTGTGCAGGAGGCAGCCAATTAATGATTCTCTCTCATTACTGATGTTTCAATCTCTTTCTCTCTCCCTTCCTCTCTGGAAAAAAAAAAAAGATATTAAGAAAAACACACAACCTAGGTGGCATGGAGTGGGTAGGGGCCTGTGTTCAGACCAGTGGCTTGGCTCTGTTAACAATAATACCAAAAACAAATACTTACTAGTATCCAGTTACTTCATAACAAGCCTGGGGACAAGTGCTTTGAATCCATTGTCAGCGTACCCCAACTGTGGCATATGTCTTCTGAGAGATTATTTTAGGTGATACCCAGTTGAGGCACAGAATAACACTGACTCACACAGTTTCCTTTTTAATTCTCTTTGGAGCTTTCTGATTACTTCAAGGAGAAAGCCTTATTTTGAAGTTGCCATTTTTAACTCCATTTTTATACACACTAATCTCCATTTTAACAAAGAGAGGACAGCCTCGGGCACAGAGCCTTCAGCAGGAAATAATATTTATGTGGAATTTAACAAAATTTTAATTATTTTATTAGACAAAATTTTCAATGCAATTTTTATTGGCATTATTCCTATGGTCACTATCAATTTATAGTGATCTGCTTGTCGATTTATGGTAGCAATATGAAGTTTCCTGTTAAAGTACATCAATTTAAGTGAAAACATGGGTTGATTTAAAGAAAATTATTTCTGGCGCGCTCTGCCTCTTGGGAGCTCGGCCTGCCTTTCCCTTCCCCTCTTCTTCCCCCCAGGCCTTGCCTTTGCCTTCCCTTCTCCTAAGCTCCTAGGGCCCTTCTTTTGCTTTTGTAACTTGTTTCCTGAGCCCACACAGCCCAGCTGGCTCACTTCTACTAGGTCTGTAACTTTCTAAATAAACTTTCCTTTATAATTTGAGTAAAAAAATAAATAAAATTATTACCTAATTAATATTTCAGGTTTTATGCAGATATGGCTAAGATCAGGAAGGAATACACCAATGACTAAAGTTTGCATTATCTCACTCCTTGCCACAACTCTGTCGGGCAAATGCTATTTTATTCTCAATTTAGTTATTACAAAATTGAGATTTATAGAAGATAAATCATTTGGGCCTGGTCATCCAGCTAGCGAGTGCTGGAGCTGGGATTTGAACCCTAGCCTCTCTGACTCTGAACCCCATGTTTTTAAAGACCAGATATCTGACATTAGGTAAAAGTAGGATTCTGGAATATTACAGCTGGCATGGCCATTTGAAACCATTTGGTCCAGGATTGTCAAACGTCTTCACTGCCATCACCCGATTTTTTACATTTTTCAGTTTTGAAAAGAAACAATGGCATTTAATCAGGTGTTGTTAATTTATTCTCCCACTGATTATGGATCAGTTATAGGTATGCAATGCCCACTGGAGCTTTGGATCAGTTTGAAAGAATTACGATTGCCTCGGGTCTTAAAAATGTACGTTGAGAATAGATTGTGAATCTGTTAGCATCTTCATGGATTCCTAGGTGCCTGTGTATCCTAGGTTCAGAATGACCAGTGTAGTCCACCCTCTCTATTGACTAAGACGCAGACAAGGGGGGTGGTTTTGTCACATGGGAGTAAGTGACAGGGTCAGAAATGGAGTCTTGATAAGGTGCCTCATTATCCAAATGAACTCCATTCCTGCCCTCAGAGCTTTGGCTCCCTTCGTGTGTGTGTGTGTGTGTGTGTGTGTGTGTGTGTGTGTGTGTGTTTTACATTCCTGATACCCTGGCTGCTTCTCTTCCATTCACTAGCACTATAGCTCTTTCCTGAATCTCATTTCCATTGTTTTTCCCTTTGGTCATATGAAGTGCTACTATTCACTTGGCACTTACCACGTGAAGAGACACTGTGCTAAGAGCTTTGTTCTTTTAATTTGGTCCTTACCATAGCTCTGTGAGGAAGGAATTATTATCGCCACTTAATGTATAAGGACAGCGAAACAAAGTAAATTAGTAATTTGCTTAAGGTCACACAACTGGCAAATTTGAATCTGTGAGCCTGATGCAGGGCACATGCCTTGAAGCACTCCTGTGATCTCCCATTCGCATGGCTAATTTTTATACAGCCCCTCTCTTAGGTCTCAACCTTAATACTGATTCCTCTGGGAAATCTTCTCTGATATCTCCCAGTGCTGTTAGTTTTCTCCTTCTAGCTGTTTCTGCAGCATCATCTGTTCCCCCCACTTCGTTGTAATTTCCTACTATCTTGTCTGCATCATCTTCCAGGGAGGTCGCGGTTGCAGCCTCCACAGCCAGCAAAGCGTGGAGCACATGGTGGGCACAGGGAGCACATGGTGGGCACAGGGAGCACATGGTGGGCACAGGGTGCACATGGTGGGCACTTGTTGACTGAGAGAATGTGCCATCTCTGTTCCCTGCCTCTGTCTCAGTCACTATGCTTAGTCATCAAATACTGGAATTCCTGCCTCTGAAATGCCTTCTCTTCCCTTCCCTTGCACACCCCCTAGTTCCCTGCCTCTACTTTAGCTCTGTTTCATGATCTCTTGTGTAGATAGTCAGGTTCTCACACATTTGTTCCCACAATGAACAGTTTATTGGGTAAAACAAGATCATTCTGTGAACTAAGGTTGGTCATTGTAATGACAGTGGCTCACCTTTCCGTAAGCAATCTTTGAACATGGAAGTGAAGAATCTATCATGGGCTGTTTGACTTTACCCAATGCCTCAAACTGCCACCCAGGTAGATAGAAAGTTGGCTATAGATTACAATAATCTGTGGCCTTTTGCTGCAAGGTCTGGGTTCTAGGTTGACCCCTGGATGTTCCTGTGAGTTCATGTGGGCTCTGTCACATTGGAGGAACATATCTTTTCAGTTGCCAAAGCTAAGTAGCAATATTTCAAAACTCCTGGTTCAGGGGGAGTGTAGTATTCATAGTCCAACCATATGAAGAACCTCCTTGAAGTTCTAACACATGTTCACCATCACCTTCTGCCCAGTCAAACTATAGCAGAAGTTTTTGATGCTGCTTACATTATCAGCCCACCTCATTTGGTTACTAGCTTCTCACATAAGAACACCCCCCCACCAAAAAAAAAAAACCCAAAAAAACAAACCATACCCACACAAAAAACCCCCACACACACTAAACAAGTACTTGAATTCAATTTGCTATCAAGCATTCTAAATGCCACAGTGAGCTTAAAAAAAAGAAAGGTTAGAAAAGATATGTATTCATGGGTGCCTTGAAACCTGTTTCAAGGTGATATTAAACAGGCTCATGCAATTCAACTTTCATGTTGCCAACTTAGCATGAAAGAAGCTGTCACTTTTGGGGAAGGGACTCTTGGAGCACCCCGGTATTGGAATGAGTACTCAACCACTGACCTTCAACCACTTTTTCTTCCATTCTCCTTGCTGCCACCTTAAGCAAAACTCTGATTTTGCCTCTCCTTTGCCTAAGAATCTGTCAGTAGCCCACAGTTAGATGACAACAGTCTCTCAGCTACTCATTTCCCCGTTTTTCAGGTGAGATACCTGATTGGCTCAGCTCATCTTTTTTGGTCAGACAGGATGCCAATGGGTGGCTGAACTTGTGCCAGGCATTCACCCCTGGACCAATCAAATGTGATGAGGAGGTGGAGCCATAGCTGACTCAGCAGGGCTCTGGCAGGGAACAGATTCCCCCAGGGAAAGATGTAGGCAGGTTAAGTGCAGAAATTTGAGATTAAATCAAGTAATGAGCAGTTAAATAGTTGGGATATTTAAAGAAATTAAGATTTAGGGGAGACTTGAGAGCTTTCTTAATTGTTTGAAAAGAATTATCCCATGGATGTGGAGGCTCTTTTTTTCTGCTTAGCTTCAGGGAGTACAACAAGAACTAATAAGTGGGTGTTGAAAGGTGCTGAGCATATTAGGGAAAACAAACTCAAATAAGAAATGTTCCCAATTGGACTCCCTTTCGAAGTCATGAGTTTCCTCTAGGGGAAATGTTTGAACTGAACTTGAGCATGTGCATTTGGAAGGGTATGGGTCAGATGACCTTGAAAAGTTCTTCCCAACATTTGCAATTCCAAGGACTTACTTTAGAGGGTTTCTTCTCAACCACATTGGCAAAACACGTGGGCAAATATATGTGCACCTCTGAGTTCAACACCTGGCCTGTGGCATTTGCACAATTGAGTAGCATTTCCTGATCTGTGTGTCTCAATTTGACTTCGATATCATTGGAGGCTACTTAACCCTCTGGCTGCTGCTACCCTCATGCTTCCTGGAGTGCCGGTTGCTTTCAGCTAGGTTTGGTAGTCTTGGGCTCATTTCATTTTCTAAACAGCTAAGCAATTTTAATACAGGAAGCAAGAGCAAGGGTGATGACAAACCCACCCCATTCTTAGCACATGCGTGAGAGAGAGAGAGAGAGAGAGAGAGAGAGAGAGAGAGAGAGAGAGAAGCTTGACTGCTTGGATAGAATCTACTAGTGATTTTGAATCACTGAACTCATTTGTAACTAACATTGTAATTAGAGTTAAACCACGAAAGCCAAGATTTAGGAGACCATCTGGTTTGCTGTTTGGAGAAAGGGATAGGACATTCCAACCTCGGGGAATAGAGTTTCTGGGGCTCTTGAAAATGACCTTGTACTTTACTTGACTTCTTTCTGTTTCAATCTCCTCTGTGATGGATGGCAAATGATGCACTGAAAAAACACAGATGTTTTCCAAGACCTTGACAGAATGGTTCTCTCCATTCTCTGGCTTGAATCCAGCAGCACAAGATCTGTGGACATGTGTTGAGGGCCTGTTCAATGCAAGAGACTGGGCTAGCTCCTGTGGACTAAAAGCATAGAGTGTCTTTCTTTAAGGAGACTGGAGAATAATGGGAGGGCCAGACAGAAATACTCGAACAGTTGAAAAGATGATTTTAAAGAGGTCAAAGTAGAGGGACCCCATGATGAGAGCTTTGAGGAATGGAGGGATCTCTGTGGCCTGCAGTCATCTATGGACACTTCATCATAGAGATGCTATGCTGGGCTTGGTGGACTCGAATAGGTCTAAAGTGCATTCACAGTAAGTAGAGCTGTCATGAGCAGGGCAAGCTGCTGAAAAGTCAGGGCTCATTCAGAGGGCCGAGAGTCCATGAACTTGAGTAGAACATCCCATAGGATGTTAGATTTAGCATTCTTTCCTGGTAGAGAGGGAGCAAAATGATTCAGTTATGTATCCTCAGATCTCTACTCAGTTTCCAAAACATGAAGCCTCGTTGAACACTTTCTCTCTAGATCAGTGGTTCTCAACCTTCCTAATGCCGAGACCCTTTAATACAGTTCCTCATGTTGTGGTGACCCCCAACCATAAAATTATTTTCGTTACTACTTCATAACTGTAATTTTGCTACTGTTATGAATCATAATGTAAATATCTGATATGCAGGATGTATTTTCATTGTTACAAATTGAACATAATTAAAGCATAGTGATTAATCACAAAAACAATATGTAAGTATATATGTGTTTTCTGATGGTCTTAGGCGACCCCTGTGAAAGGGTCATTCGACCCCCAAAGGGGTCGCTACCCACAGGTTGGAACCGCTGCTCTAGCTGATCTTCACTACTTTATTGGCATTAGCTTGCAAAATTATTCAGGCAATTAAGGCATTTGTTCATTGAAAACCATATATCACAGCCTTGTGCTATGGACACAGATTCAGAATCTGTCTTCTCCAGGAGACTGTCGGCTCCCAGGTGACTGGATGCTGAAACGGGTGTAGTAGGGACACAAAACAGTCATGGCAGTGCTGGGGCAGATTGAGGGAATTTATGACCAGAAAATCACAATAACTCAATTGCATGCTATTTGAAAGCAGGCACTGTGCCTTGTTTGTTCATCTGAGCCTCTGTTCCTAGAATGTGCCTCACATTATAGATGCTCACTAAATATTTACGGAGTAAACGAAATGAGCTGCTGTCCTCCATTACAGCCAGCGCAGATCCCAAAGAACTTGTCCATAATCACTGTTTCTTTGCCAAGAGAATGCAGGAAGAGTCCACAGAGTTGTTTTTCAACACAAAATATGCCATCTCTCCCAGTAACTTCAAGTTTCAACTTAATACCTTTCTTACCCCTGCTGGGAGCCTGGCTGGGTTCTGCAGGCCACCTGTTTTCCAGCATTTGGTCTTAGTCCTTGTTCCTGAGAAAACTCCATCCACTTCTTTCCCTCATGTTGGGCCCTCCTTTCGGAGTTCCAGAAGGGCCTCCCAACTCTCATCCTCGAATGGGAGGAAACCATGTCAAATCAATATGCCAATTCTGAACGCATGTGATCGACTTTACTACAAGTGAC
>NW_005871104.1:3814304-3840297 GCF_000147115.1 Myotis lucifugus | reverse complement strand
GATCAAACTATTAGTAAGAGTGGCATCTCAAACCCATCGCTTTCATTTTAAAATAAATTTTCTCCTGATTTTGAAAGTTAGATATGTTCCCTGCAGAAAATCTGGATAAAAGTAAAATTATGACACAGAGCTAGTTGCTGTTAATGGCTTGGGTTTTCTTCTGTTTTTTTCTTTCTCTCTTTTTTAAAATTTCATTTCTATGTTCAGATATGTTACAATTATATACACATACACATTTTTATTGATATTGAAATCCTATTATACATACCATTTTTATAACCTGCTTTTTGGCAATATAATGTCGTATAGCATTATAGTACTCTCAGGTGATTCAGTATTTGTATATATTGCAAAATGATCATCATAATACTAAGTCTGGTTAAGGCCTATCACCACACATAGTTATTTTTCCCTTGTGATGAGATTTTTAAAGATCTCTCTGAGCAGCTTTCAAATATGCAATGCAGTGTTATCAGATATAGTCACCATACTCTACATTTTATCCCCGGTATTTATTTATTTGTTTATTTATTTTATTCTGACCAACTTTACCCATTTTGGTCCCCTCATCCCTGCCTCTGGAAACCACCAATCTATTTTGTGTCTATGAGTTCTGGTTTTTTGGTGTTTTTTTTTTAGATTCCACCTATAAGTGAGATTATACAGTAGTTGCCTTTCTCTGCCTGACTTATTTCAATATAATCTGCCTTTTACTTAATTAGAATATCATTCATGTATCCGGCATGCATTCAAGGAGCATCTCCTGTATGCCAGGTGCGAGCTGAGTCCTGTAGTCAGGTGGGGAGCTGGCATTCAACCAATCATCACGGTCATTACTGCAGCGTCAGAGCGGTGCTAAGTCACAGGGAGGAAGGGAGAGCGTGCTGGGAGGCAGGACCCAGAAGACCTCGTTCCGGTTGAGAGGTGAGGAAACGGCTTTCTGGAGAAGTTGCCCTGGACACCACGTGTTCTAATGTGTAATGTTTCCCCCCCACGTCCCGCGTGGTTCAGGGTTCAGGATCTGGAAGAGAGGCCGCACACAAATGAAAGAGACCAGACAAGAGACAATAATTTGGAAATTGGGGGGCCAGGCGAGAGCCCATCCCAAGAGGATGGACTCCGCTTGTGCTCAGGCCTTGCCACTCTTTTATTCAGTTTGGGATACACCCTTAGCCCTTAGGCAGGCCAGTTCCAGTCACAGGTAGACTTTCTTATCAGTAAGGATTTACATGACTATCTGGTGGGGAAGTTGCTTCAGCTACCACTGTCTCGACTGAACAGTGGGTGCACAGCTCTGACCTTTGTCGGGGCTTCAAGGGTCACCAGCCTTCTGGGTTCCTTGTTCACACCTCTCTGCTAGTGAAGACAATAGGCAGCTTCCCACATTTAAGAGTAGGGGCAAGGGGCCAGCCAGCATCATCCAATCAGAGTGATATGAGTATGGATCCAGAGCCAGCAAGAGTTTCCAGGCTGGGGGAGGAGCCTGGCAGGAGGTGAATCTGGAGCGGGAGGCAGGCTCAGATCCCCGGCGCCCTATATGGACTGGGGGCTTCATCCTAATTACAGGGAAGGCAGTGAAGGACCTTACAGGGAGTGATGTGACCCTCAGTATAAAAAGACCATGTAGGCTGAATCGAGGAGTATGGATGGGGAGAGGGGAGAAGGAGTTGATCATTAAATATTCTCCAACACAATTTTTAATGGTAGCATACTATTCTATTTTGTCAATGTGCCTCACTTAAAAAAAAATGTGTTTGGTGTTACCTTTGTTATAATCCTCAGAGTAATGAATGCCCCTGCAGAGAAGTTATTGTGCACGGCCACGATGCTGGCCTCCCACGAAGCCACTGGCGGTGAACTTGCTGGACCAGAGCGCATGTGCAGTGTGAAGGCTGGCTTTCCATATTGTTACGTTACCCTCTAGAAGGGCAGGGAACCAATGTGCTGATTTCCATACACCCTTGCTTACTCTGTAATTTTAAAGACGTCTGTGTCCTGATGGCCTATAAAGGAGACCTCATGTTTTAATGTCCATTTCTTTGATTACCAGTGCAAGAGACCATTTTTAAATAAGTGAATTTATTTTTATAGTTTCTTTGAATTGCTCTCAGATCCCTATATTTCTATCTCTGGACCAGTGCCCCTCGCAGTGCACCGCACCCCCTTCGGATGTCTTCTAGAGAAGATTTCACAAGATTTCCTGGGCAGGTAGGCTCTAGCATCAGGGAGGCCATCTTCTAAACTTAAAGGTGCTGACAGACAAAAGTGGCCACCCTATGAGCAGGAGATCCAGGTATTTTTATCTTTCACAGAGACTTGTACAAAAAAAAAAAAAAAAAGACACAGTAAATAATTTAAAAATAATTTTTAAAAATTTAAAAGATAGTTTAAAAATTAAAAAAATAATTTAAAATTTAATTTAGAGATGTTCTTTCTTCTGCTGACAAATAAGAGAGCTGTGGCCTTAAAACATTCAGCTACTTAGATCAGCACTGTCCGATGGAAATATGACATGAGCCACATATGCAATTTAAAGTGATCTAGTGCCACAATAAAACGATAAAAAGAAAACCAGTGAAATTCATTTTAATAACATTTTATTGAGCCCAATCTATTCCAAGAATTGTCATTGCTACATGTGGCCATTAGAACAATTATGGATGTGATATTTTATATTCTTTTTTCCACACCAAGCCTTCAACATTCATTGTAGGTTTTACATTGGCAGCGCGTCTTCGGTCAGACCGGCTCCGCCTCAGGCTCTCGGCAGTCACACCCCCTGCGGCTTCCCTGTCGGACAGCATGGTGCTAACTGGAGAGCCTGCTGCTGAGCTTCACGGCCTCACGGGATTATTCTAGGGCCGGAGTTCAGTGTTTAGTGAACTGGTATACAAGGCAGGCACCCAAGGGGGAAGTTCCTTGATTGCAGTCTCTGTTCTTCCATTGTGGGACTATTGTGAGGTTATGAAGTGCAGGTCCCGTAGTGAACTCTCTAGGTGGTGCAGGCGGTGTCAGGGTGTGGTGGTTCTACCTTGCACACACATGTATTTTTTTTTAAAAAGTTTGACCTCAGAAAGCAGAGGATGGATGAACAGAGAGGAGATCTTCTTGGGCAGAACATCCTGTGGAGTCCATCTGAGCCTTTAACTTTTGGCCATAAAGGTATTTCTGCTCTTCAAGGCAAATGGGTTCTGTTTCACCTTCAGGGACTTTGATCTCTGTACTCACCGTGTCTGATGGATGCAGGGAGTGGCCAGCAGGTGGGGCCAGCGAGTTGGTAACCGCGGAAAGTGCTAACCAAGGCTTCCACAGCTGGGACCACGTTTGGGGCTCAGATGCTGATGTGATGGGCAGCTGGAGGTGTTCATCCTGTAAACAGGGGAAATGGATAATTGGAAGGTTTTTTCTTATGGTCTAAAATGGCAGAAAAAAAGCCCCTTTTTCACGTTCATAAATATTTATCAAAAGCCGATTCCAGGCCCGGCCAGGAAAAACAGAAAATCTGCAAGGGGATCATTTTGAGAGCTGGATGTAAAAGAAATTCCATTAATAAATTTTATACTGATTACATATTGATATGATAACACTCAGAGTAAAAAGTAATAAGAGAGTTAAAAGAAAAGTGGCAGAGAAGTACTTTGTAGAAGGAAAGACTGAAAATAGGATGAACTAATATTGGTCCCTAAGGGGTGGGGACAGGAGGACTTTAGTAAGTGGGGGGGATGAAGGGGAGGATTCTCGGCTGGAGTGAGAGGGTGAAGGAAAGTTAGATCTAGGATTGGAATATTTTGCAGTCCAACCCCCACCTCCCACATTTGCTGCCCAAAGCCCGTCTCGGAATCCCTGCTGTGAGCATGTCTGTCCCTGAGCTGCGAGGGGAGCCTGTTGGGTCTGTGTAAGCCAGCGGTTCTCAACCTGTGGGTCTCGACCCCTTTGGGGGTCGAATGACCCTTCCACAGGGGTCGCCTAAGACCATCGGAAAACACGTATATAATTACATATTGTTTTTGTGATTAATCACTATGCTTTAATTATGTTCAATTTGTAACAATGAAATTGGGGGTCACTACAACATGAGGAACTGTATTAAAGGGTCGAGGCATTAGGAAGGTTGAGAACCACTGGTTTAAGCAAAATCCAGGTCAACAGCGTTCGTTATCTCAGAGGATATCAGCAAGCAGCTGATCTTGTCTACAGGTGTGTGTTGTGTGGCTGGCTTGGACCAAGTTTTAAAAAATTTCCAAGTTAGTTGTTAATATGTAAACAAGTTTTTGCTGAAACATCCAGGTTTTCAAATAGGGCTGAGCCGTGGTGCCTTTGCTCAGCACCATGTCCCTGCACTTCCTCCGCTTTCAGCTCCCCTCCTGAGCTTGAGGGCATTTGAGTTAGGAACCTGTAGCTCTTAGGGGAGGCAAAATCTTACCTCCACTCTGTTGGAGTTTTTTGTGGGGGCTAAACCTAAGAATTAACTTGACATAGGACAGTTTAGCAGGAGAAAAGCATACAAATGTATCTCATAGACATTTTATGTGCCCAGGGAGCTCTGTAAGGAAGTGGAGACCCAAAGCAGTGGCAAACCCTAAGTGTTTTTACACTGGGTTGAACCAAGAGAGGCACTGGTGGAGATGTGACTCACCTATGCGGGGAGGCGAACGGCAGATACGAATTGTTTAAACAAGGGTTGTTGGCGCAGACTTCTCTCAGTTGTGATTCCCCGCTGAAGAGTGTTTCTTTTCTCCTGGCACGGGGGAGTTTTTATGTCCTGTTTCCAGGAAGATAAGGGGAGAATGCCCTTCTTGCACCTGCTTTGAAAAGTGCCTTTAGCTCAAAATAATCCTTACGCCACGTGGCATGTTTTGCCACTCTTCATCACATTAAGATGTCCCTGTGAGCAGCGGATTTAAGAGAGCAAGCGTCTCTCCAAACCAGAGCCCAGGAAAGCTCGAGCCATAGGGATTGCATGAACACCACACACCCATCCTCCAAACGAAGAGAAGAACTCGGGGGAAGATACGCTGCGAGGAGGCTGAGACGCAGAGGAAAGGTCTTTGCCTGGAATAGACTTCCTGATGAACAGAAGCAAAATTGAGGAGATAATTTATTCTGAATAAGATAAACAGGGAGGGTATGATTTCTTAAAATGTCTGGGGTGAAAAGACATGAAAATGCCTGAAATGAGAATCAGAGCTGGGACTGTTGATTAAAGCAGGGGTAGTAGAGACTACGCTGTAGAAAATGCCATCGGCTGAGGGGGTATGTTACCAGGTCCTCCAGAATGCAGAGCAGGATGAAAAAGATGAAAAGAGGGAGAGATACGGAAGCCAGAGGTGACAAGTGTAACCTAGAAGCAGTAGGAATTTTGAACGAAAGATACAGAGCAAGAGATTATAAGCAATGACCGCAGGAACAATAGAAAGAAGTTTGCAAAACTAAAAAAACACTTGGATGGAAAATGTTTCCTAGGCTTTTCAGGCAAATCTTTAATAGAATCTGTGTTAAGACAAACCCTGGTAAGGATTTTAAATTTCAGGATCTAGCTTCTGAACCGAACATTAGAGAAAGTGAAAGAAAAAAGGTTATTTTAAAAGGACACAAATCAAGTTAGTTTCCATTTTTTTTTTGCTTGAATATCTAAGTGAAGAGAACATGACTAAGGCTTGCAGAGTTCCCAGAGACCTCAGCTGTGACCACCAAATTTTATACCCAGAGAAGATGGTATTCTTTGACCAAGGGGTCCAAAGGAAATGCAAAAGTCTCAGAAAATATACCTCCTAAATAAATCCATTTATGCAAAGTAACGCTAAATGTTCCATACACAATGTGCTTCTGAATCCTGTGTTTTATATTTAGGACTAGCATTGGCCTTCACATCCAACATCCATTTTTATTAATTCTGCATTTATGGGCCCTATTGTAAGCAGCTTCTAATAGGAACAAATATGCAGCCTTGTCAAATTAATGCTGGTTTTTAAACATTTCTTTTCACAAGATATGCAATCGGTGGGACCATAAGGAGCTTCTCTGAGGAAGCCTTCCAGCGGATTGGTGATCATTGGGAGTGCATATCACAGACATTAAAAGAGCAATGATGCTTTTAGAAAGGATTTGCATTGGTTCCTTAGTGCCCCCTGCAGGAAAAAGTACACATATTTCTGTAAACAAGAGAATTGTTTACAGAAACCTAACATGGTGCCTATCACATAATAGGTTGGCAATAATGGATGAGTGTTTGGCCAAGTCAAGAAAAACACTTCTATATAAACATTTATTTATCCATTCTCCTATTGATGGACATTGGATTATTTCCAGTTTGGAGCTGCTTTGAAGAAACAAAATTGCTGTGGACATTGTTATACAAGTTTGGATGCATTTTTTATTTCTCTTGGGTAAATACTCAGGAGTGAACCTGGGTTTATGGGGTAGATGTACATTTAATTTTCAGGGAGATACAATGAAAACTAATTAAAAAGACTTAAAAGAAAGATTGTTAGCCCTGAGTATTGGCAAGGATGTATAACAATATTCCTTTTAAAGGAAGACTCTTCAGCCTGGCTATTGTGGCTCAGTTGGTTGAGTATGAACCAAGAGGTCTCTGGGTCAATTCCCAGTCAGGTTGCAAGCCCAGGTTGTCAAGCCCCAGTAGGGGGTATGAAGGAGGAGGTTTCTCTATCCCTCTCTCTTTCTGTCTCTCTAAAATCAATAAAACTTTTTTTTTAAACCAGGCTCTACAAATTGGCCCAGCCTGTGTTGCTAAGCGATTGAGCATTGACCTATGAACCAGGAGGTCATGGTTCTATTCCTGGTCAGGGCACATGCCCAGGTTGCAGGCTCGATTCCCATTGTGGGGCCTGCAAGAGGCAGCCGATCAATGTTACCCTCTCATTGATGTTTCTATCTCTCTCCCCCTCTTTGAAATCAATAAAAATATACTTAAAAATATAATATTCCCTTTATATCCCATTTCTTTGCAGACTTTATGCATTCTTTTTAAAAGTTAACATACAGCAAAATTTACTTTTTGGTGTGTAGTTCTATGAGTTTTAACACACATATAAGTTCTTGTAACCACCCTCACAATCAGGATGTAGCATGAGTCCATCATCCAGAAAATTCCCTTGTGCTGCCTCTTTGTAGTCAAGCCCTCCCTCACCCGTAAACTTTGACAACTACTGCTCTGTTCTCTGTAGCTATGATATTGCCTGTTCTCAACTGTAATATAAATGGAAGTGTGCAGCATGCAACTTTTGAGGCTGGTTTCTCTCTCTCAGCATCACGCCTGTGAGAGTCGTCCCTGTTGTAAGTATCCAATACCTCATTTCTTTTTATTGTTGAGGGCATTCTGTTGGATGACATGCAAATATTTGTTAGTCTATTCACCCACGGAAGGACATTTGAGTTTTTCTCAGGTTTTGGTAATTAGGAATAGAGCTGCTTTAAACATTTATGTACAGGTTTTTGTGTAAATGTCAGTTTTCATTTCTGTTGGATGTCGGTATCTCTTGAACGATTTTTCTTCATGATGGTTACATTTTTCTGGTCTTTTTTTTTTTTTTACATGTCTTGCAATATTTTATTGAGTACTGCTCATTGATGACATTTTGTAGACTCTCATTCTGTAATCTCTCTCTGAAGACGGTTTACCTTTGAGTTCAATAGACTGTTCAATGATTGGGTGATCACCCCAATAATTGTGTAAACTTGGTTTTATACTTTGTTATGCCATATCTATGAAAAACCCAACGTAGCTAGTTCACAAGCCCCTCTAATTTGGTGGGAACCAGATTCTGAGCTTTTTCCTCTGTGGATTTGGTCAGGGCTTGGTTTTAGGCTTTGCTAGGGCAGGCCTAGAGTAGACATGGTCCTTACGCATAGAGGCAAACTTTCTGCGATGTCAGCTTGTTGCCTTGGGAGGAAATGAGGTGTTAATAGGTCTTGCTACTTGGTCAGGCTGGATTCCCAGTGTCCTCTAGACTTCAGTATCACATTCCCATTCTTAAACTTACAGCAGCCAGTCTCAGGTAGGCCTGGTCTCATCCAATGCATGTGAGCTCAGCCCTTGGACGGGGACCCCAACATAAACTTCTGGGGTGCTCTTCTGTTGTAATTCTCTCCTCTCAGTGCCCTGCTCCACAGTTCTAGCTGTTTCAGCTACCCCAAACCTAGATCTTTGCCCAGCTGAGCAGGACCACCATGCTCGGCTTGGATGTCAGCTTATTGTGCCTTATTTAGGATTGTCCCCAGGCATATTGCTGGAGGGCAGGAAGCTGGGTTTGCAGCACAGCCCAAGTTTCCTGTCTGTTAGGAGTTGCATTTCTTGTACTATTGTCCAATGCCTGAGACCAGTGGCTTCCTGGATTTATCTTTTTTAAAAAAATATATATTTTTTTATTGACTTCAGAGAGAAAGGAGAGGGAGAGAGAGAGAGAGATAGAAACATCAATGAGAGAGAACCATTGATCGGCTGCCTCCTGTATGCCCCCTACTGGGGATAGAGCCCGCAACCCGGGCATGTGCCCTTGACCGAATTCGAACCTGGGACCCTTCAGTCCACAGGCTGGCATTCTATCCACTGAGCCAAACTGGCTAGGGCTGTCTTTTTATTTTTTTATTTTTTTGTGGCATAGGGAAAGTCTGGTACCAGATACTTTTATCAGAAGCTGACTTGAATGACAGATTCAGGATGATTTATTAAGGGCAACCAGATGTTTTTTGCTTGTAACCTAACTTTTCATCAAGGGCAACTTTGTTTTTTTCCCAACTGCCTGAGAACTCTGTGCTGAAGGGTACGAGGGATCTGACCTGACTTGGGGATTTTTGTGTTTTTATGTTGGCTACATTGAGTGGATTTGGAACTTTTTCCAAGGAGCTGAAACATAGCTTCTGTAAAGTGCACTAGGTAATGAATTTTTAATTTTCAGTCCAGTTTTACCACGGTGGTAAAAACAGGTTCAATTATATGCTTATTGGGAATTCTAGATTCTAATAAATTCTGAAGCGTTTTCCTCCAGCTCAGTATGACTTCAGAACAGCCCTGCCCTTCTCAAAAAGGGTAGTTTTCTTAATTGTGGGGTGGAGACAAGGTCAGTGCAGGAAGGAGAGCAAGTGTTAAGTAATAATAACAAATTATGGGTCGTGTCTACTAACTTTTCAAATGTATCAGATAACAGTCTGGCTAACTTTTCAAATGTATCAGATAACAGTTTGGGCTCAGCAGGAGCCATTGAGTTCTGTGCATCCTATTTCTTATACTCCTCCTGGGACCAGTGAGTTAGCCTAGACATTTTTTTCTGATGGTTATGGCAGAGATCTAAGGGAGCAGATCCAACTGCATGAGCACCTTTTCAGCCTTGGCTGTATCTTATTTGTTAGCATCATATTGGCCAAAGCAAGACACATGGCCAAGCCCAACATCAACGACACTTATTCCTCCTATGGAAGTGAACAGGAGAAAGTGACTATTATTGAGCAATAATCCAATCTCCTACAAGCACTCATTATACACGAGTCACTAAGGCTACAAGTAAGGCATAGTCATTTGCCCTAGGAGCAGTAAAAAAAATTGATCCTGAACCATTAGAACAGCGATCTTACAGCTAATGGAAATTGTAGAGAAGGAGTTAAAACTCTAGTTCAAATGAACAGAAATTCTCAGGCTCTTAGGATTTTTTTCTTTTAATTTCACACCCTGGAGAATGTTAAACTTGGATTGCTGGCAGTCTACCAGAGCATTGTGTTGAGCTGAAATCCCCTGCTATTAATAACCAGGGATACTGTGATTTTGAGATTTAAACCATGATCTCATGTTAGAAGCTGCAGAGTGCCAGGAAACTGTTTGGGTTCATAACACTTGTAAAAGCACTTGAGCAAAGATGCTGGGGACTAAAGGGGAAACTCATAAGCAGGTCTGCAAACAGGGCTGCAGGGCTGCATGGCTTTGTCTCAGGGACTCGCAGTAAGAAAGGTGCAACAGAAAACTGAAATATGCGGGCCATCCCGCCACTGAGAGCAACCATCTGGGTTTATTGACATGAATAGCTGGAGGGGCCAAGGAAGATCTTGATGGATTGCAGAGAGTAGGGCCATGGCCTGGGTAGACTGATGCCTGATGCCTCCTCTCCCCTCCCCTTTTTTTAAAAAAATATATTTTACTGATTTTTTTACAGAGAGGAAGGGAGAGGGATAGAGAGTTAGAAACATCGATGAGAGAGAAACATCAATCAGCTGCCTCTTGCACACCCCCTACTGGGGATGTGCCTGCAACCAAGATATATGCCCTTGACCGGAATTGAACATGGGACCCTTCAGTCCACAGGCCGACGCTCTATCCACTGAGCCAAACCAGTTAGGGCTCCCCCCACCCCTTTTGAGGCCCCTCCTTTAACATTTAGTGTTGGTATTAAAGTGAAGCCTGAGGAAGGCTCAGAAAACCTAGGTCCAGAGGAATGTTGAAAACTTAATGTTTTTTTTTCTTCTTTTCCATCCAATATTTAAAGCAGTGAAGTCAGGGACCTGAGCTGAAGGGCTGGGTTATGGTGTCCAGGATCCCCAGATTCCTCCAAGTCTGACTCTTGACCACACCCAAGGATGACTGAACAAAGGAACAGAGTTAAATAGAAAAAAATGTACTGGGATACATGATGGAAGATTTCAGGTTGTGTGTAATCCATCTTAGAAATATCTGCTCTGGTCCAACTCTCTGGTTTCACAGTTAAGGAAGCAAAAAGCCTTTCTTGGGGTCACCTAAGTCTATGGCAAGGGCAGGAGAGAACCAGTCTGTGGCCTTACAGCAGCAGCTAACAGCTAACATTTAGTGAGGACTTGCTGGTGCTAGGCTGTTATAAACACTATATGTAAATATCCTTTTGTCATCACCAAAATTCTATAACGTAGTTACTATAATTATTCCCACCTAACAGAGAAGGGAAATGAGGTACTAAGACACCACACAACTTGTCTATTGTCACACAACTAATGAGTGGGGAGCAAGGATTTAAAATCACGGGCTGACTTAGAGCTTAGATTCTTTATACATGGTGGGGCAAAAGTAGGCTTACAGTTGTGAGTACCTGAAACACACAGTTTATTCCTGTATTATTATTGATTAGTTATTGTATTATTTCCCATACAAGCAACTAACTATAAACCTACTTTTACCTACCCCTGTATGTATTATTTATTTATTTATTCATTTACTTACTTACTTATTAATTAATTAAATTTATTGGAGGTAACATTGTTTAATAACATTGTTTAATAACATTATATTACATTCATTGTTTTCCGCAGCGAGAGAGAGCTAGTTAGACCATGACATACACTACAGATCCCTAATAGACAAGGATGTCTCTCTTCTTGGAGACTGGCGATCCCGTAATTGTAAGGCATCGGAGAGCACTTAGGTTTTCTCTACAGAGAGGTGAGGCTGGAAAATACAATGCTTTGTGTTCGAACAGCCGCAGGGAAGCTGGGAAGCCTTTGGAGCTGTCCAAGGTGCTGCCTCCCAATTTTCAAGCATCTTTGTCTGTTGGCACCGGTTACCAATGTTTACTAACTTTTACCAATAATACTTGTATTTCTACTGTGTTCTAGGCATTTTATTTATTTTAAAAGTAATTTATTTTTCATGGGCATTTTAGATTTGTTATGTCAGTGTAGCCTCACAACAAATCGATTTGTTATGTCAGTGTAGCCTCACAACAAATCAATGACCAAGAGGGTATATAGGGAGAAAGGAAGAAAAATAAAATAAAGGGGAAAAAAGAAGAGAGAATCATATAAACTACTAACCGTGTTACAAGGAATCGTGATGTGGAAAGAGGTGACAAGAAAGTCCTTATGCAGCCCAGGTTTTATGATCTAGCTGCAAGGGAGGCTGGTCTTGCCTCTTCAGCTTCTACCGTGGGAGGTGGATCCTGCCTTCCACCAAGTTTCCTAAGAAGGGAATCTGAAGCCATAGGAAGGGCATTTGGATGTTTGGCAGTCAAAACAAAACACAACAAATAAACCAAACCACCAACAAACAATGTCTCCCACACATGCACGAAGGTTACATTTTATATCATGAAAGGGTATCTAGAAACACTTTTTAATGTTTATTTTTCAGATATAAATATAGAGTGTCCTAAGAATCAAAGCACTTGCAGTCACAACTAAAAAGGTCAGGAAATTGCCTGGTATTTCATGGCTGGGATTTCTCAAATTGTAGCCTATTACAGACTGAAACAGAGCACCACTTGACCTTTTCCTGTGGCAAGATGTTGCATTATTGGAATTCCCTCTTTTTATGATTTTTTTGGCCCTTTCACCCTTTCCCAATTATTTGAATTCAGGCCCAAGAGGAAAGAAATGAAGAGAAAAGATATGGTCTGAAATTTCAGGTTAGGGGTGAACCAACTCTCTTTTGAACTTAGAGAGGAAAGAGTTTTTTCTTGCTTATATGAGTAGAACATGGGATTGGGAATCGGGAAGCTCAAATCCTAATCTTGGGAAAGTCCCTGCCTCTCTCTGGACCTGAGATTCCTCACTGATGGGGCCCTGGTTTGGTGTCAGGCAGACCCAGAGGGAGGTGGTGGCCCTAACAGATTGTGACTATAGCACTACCAGCCCACACCCAATAGTTCCCTAGCAGAACTATTATAACAGCACTAGAGGCCCGATGCATGAAACTCATGCAAGAGTAGGCCTTCCTTCCTCCGGCTGCTAGCACTGGCTTCCCTCGCAGTCCGGGCTTTGTCTGGAAGGTCGTCCAGTCTAATCAGCATATTACGCTTTTATTATTATTATTATTATTATTATTTAAAATATATTTTATTGATTTTTTACAGAGAGGAAGGGAGAGAGATAGAGAGTTAGAAACATCGATGAGAGAGAAACATCGACCAGCCGCCTCCTGCACATCTACTGGGGATGTGCCTGCAACCCAGGTACATGCCCTTGACAGGAATCGAACCTGGGACCCCTCAGTCCACAGGCTGACGCTCTATCCACTGAGCCAAACCGGTTTCAGCCGCTTTTATTATTATAGACAAAATCACTCTGAGTGAGGTTGGTCCTTGGGCTGATGGTTGTGTCCTATTAGAAAATGTTTAAGAAATTAATCGTGTGCCCTATCAGCCTAGGCCTCTCGGTGTATGTGAAGGGAGGGGACTCGGCACCAGGAGCAGTTAAACGCCTGGGTTATGACCACAGACTAATCTCAGTTTGGAGATCAGCTCTACAACTCATGAGTGGAGGAGCCCTAGGCAAATTCCTAAGCTTCCACACCGTGGTTTCCTTGCACACTCTGATCATGCCCAGCTTACAGGTCCCTTTCAGACTCATTGTAAGAGTTAGATAGATGACAGGGGTAAGGCATGTGGCACAGCCTGAAGGAGACTCCACCCGAGGGGCCTTTGACAGACAGGTGGCTGCAGGAAGTGCCTGATGGGGCTGAGCAGTGGACAAGAGGTCAAGTGTGAAGCACCGTCCCCCAGTGGAAAGAGGAATTTGGAATCGTTTCCAGGCAGATGGACTGAAAATGTTCTTAGGATCACTGGCGGGTGAACTTTGAATCTGTGTCTTATTCCTCTTTTGCCTATGGATTCCCCAAAGTCAGCCAAGGGAAGGGCTCAACGTGTCTTTCTCAAACAGAACTGAGTCTGTGAATGAGACCAGACTTCAGACTTGAATCTGGCAGTTTCCCACTCAAATTCCTACATCGGTTGTTTTTCATTTTCAACCCCAAATGGAACATATCGGGGCTGATTCATTCCCTTTCTTATTGTACGAGACTAAGAGTGGTGTGTGCGAGATATTTTTTAAACTCATTGTTAAGTAGCTCCCATGTGTCTACATACATCTGCATCCACACCGCAGGGGAAAGGAAAGAAAAGAAGCAGGGCCTCATTCCACAGGGGTAAGGGAAGTCTAAGTGGGTGCACAAGAAATCCACGTTACCCTAGGAGTGATGTGGCCTTTCGCAAAGAAAAGCAACAAGAGTGTACTGTTTTAAAACAGAGAAAATATCTCTTTAAAATCTAGCTTTTCCAAAAAGGTCAGAGAAGTTTAAGGTTTACTCAAGTGTAAATGTCAATGGGAATAAGTGATACCTGTGAGAAAGTGGGGAGACCACTGACCTTTTATCCAAGAGGAGGCTAGAAATGATGTCTAAGAAGGGCGAGGGGAGGAAAAACACCATAAGGATTTTGAACAAGGAAAAGAAGCCAGAATCAAGGAAAACCTAATGAACCGAAACCGTTAGTGCCACACACACGATGCTTTCAGTTGCAAAGCTCTACACAATCTGGTTAAATATTTAAAAGGGTGATCTATTAGGTTATTAACTGGTCAACCTGCAGGAGAGGTTTGACTCTCAATGTGACCCCGGACTTTCTCTTTTAACCTCAGAACCGGGCTTCATGCTCACACATACTTTCCCCTCGTAGGGCCAGGGGAAAATGGGAATTTTCCACATGCACACAGAAGAATCTGCTCACTGGATAACAAACAAACCCCAGAATTGGTCTCTGCCATGCTCCTTGAAGATGGAAACAAGTTCTTATTCTTGTATTTATCCTTCCAGAATCTATCACGTTGCCTCATTCAAAGGAGGCATTCAGTCAATGTTTGTTGAAGGGAGAAATGAATTGCTTTTTCCTGTCACAGTGGGATTTGGAAGCCATATCCTGGTGATGGGCTCAACCAGTCTTCTTTTTTTAAAAAAAGTTATTTTTATTGTTGAGAGTATTACAGATGTCCCCCATTTTCTCCCCTTTGCTCTCTCCACCCAGCTCCCGCCCCACCCCAGGCCTTTGCCACACTATTGTCTGTGTCCATGGGTTATGCATATATGCATATAAGTTCGTTGGTTCATCTCTTCCCGCCCTCCCTCTCCCCACTTCCCTCTGATATCTGTTAGTCTGTTGCATGCTTCCAGGTCTATGGTCCTATTTTTTTCATCAGTTTATTTTGGTCATTAGATTCCACATGTATGTGAGATCATGTGGTATATGTCTTTCTCTGACTGGCTGATTTCTCTTAGCATAATACTCTCCAGGTCCATCCATGTTGTCTCAAAGGGTACAGCTTCACCCAGTCTTCTTGTTTCTTCCCACCTTTTAGTCTCACACACAAGAGATGTGTGCCCTAATGCAGGATGAGAGAAAGTCCCCAGTACCTTGAACAATCTTCTCTCCATGTTGAAAAAGTCAACCCATGACAAGAAAGCAGTGGTTCATAGCTCCTCTGCCAAGAGATGCAAACTATATTTCATATGAGTTTCCCTAAACGTCAAACACAGAGACTGAAAATTCAGACTCTGCTCTCTCATGCTGTGGTTTCACACTGTGTGTCTTTACCCTTCTCTCACCCTGATTAAGCAATAAAAACTTGAAGGGCAAAATCTATAATATCTACTTCTCTGTATCCCACACAGTACCGAGCACAAAGCTCTACAAAGTCCTGTGAAGGAAAGGAAAAGATTAACTTCAACTGCTCCAGTGCTGCAGCCCAAACAAACCATGTCAGAGTGACATTTTCCTGCTGAATGCTGGAAATTTTTAGGGTACATGTAATTCAAAGGCTTGGCACAAATTGTTTCTGGGATAAGCCAGTTGTATCCAAGATGGGTGAATGTCTGTTCTAAATCTTTGTACTTAATCGCTTCCTTCTGATTCTTCAATCTGAAAGGCTGCTGGACTTGGAAAATATAAAATCGAGGTTCTTGCCCAAGTGTTGTCATTTACTAAAATTTTAAAATAGGGATAATAATATCTCAGATGCTGAGTTGGAAAGCTTGAATGAGTTGACAAAAGTACCTCAGAAATTATAAAGTATGATACAGAGGCCTATAGTACTTTACATCTTGAAATTTATCTAAGAAATCCTCCTATTAGATATTGAGTTGATCTGACTTAAAATCCTTGGAGATGTTTTCATAGGAGACCTTTGAAAACTATGTCCTAAGTTAGGGTTTGCAGGGGCCCTGCTATGCAATAGTTGGTCGATATTTCACCAACAGGCCTTGGTTTGTGCTCAAAGCTAAATTATCTCATGATAGCTACCATGGGGACAAATAATACAAGGAGTGGGTTTATTGGAGGGTGAGTGTTTTTAAAATCATTTTACCGCACAATCAGTTACAGTGAGAGAGAATATCTTCATCCCATTACCTCCATTATAACCAACCATGAGAGCCCTGGCTGGCGTGGCTTAGTGTTTAGAGTGTCAGTCTGCGCACACATGTACCTGGGTTTCAGGTTCGATCCCCAGCTGCGTGAGAGGCAACCAATTGATATTTCATCTCTCTCTCTCTTCCCCCCTCCCTTCTACTCTCTCTAAATATATCCTTGGGTGAGGATTAGCAACAACAATTAAAAAATAAAACCCCACTAGAGAGGAGAAGTATCATTGAGATCAGTTTCATGGTGCACTCCCCCACCTTCATCGGCAAACTGCATCTCTAATAGTAACGATTATTTTACTCGCCTCAGTGGAAGAAAGGTTATTGAGTATTCTCCAGGTCTCTGGGGGAATCACTATAAAGTGAAGTACTTTACACAGTAGGTAAACCATAACTCTTACTGACCTTCTTGCAGTTAGAAAAGGCACATCCTATTTAAAGACACATCGCTCCCGTTGTCTTGGGACTGATATTTGAGGAAAGTCACCTATCAGTTATTAAGTAGCTTCTAGACACTTGTCTCCATCATTGGACAGAGAGAAGTCATGTGGCCACTTCTGGTGAGTGGTGACAGATTAAGGAGATACAAAATCTGAAGTGATTGTTCTTATGCGCACGCACTACTAGATGAACTGGACTTACCAGACAGTTTAGAAAAAGGGATTCAGGCACCAGTATGTTTGTTCACTTTCTGAATGTGAGTGTGAGAGGCAGATGCCTTGGAATTGACATCTGCCTCCAATTTTAACTTCTTCAGTTGGAGAAAGAACATAACTGTGAACCCAACTGTGAGCTCATTGAGGGCAGAGATCTGTAGCTTACCTTTCTGTCTCCTTAGCACCTAACATTTCCTTATCCATTTAGCAACGATTTTATCTAAACCAACATTTACTGAGGCCACAGCGCAGACAGGAGCGACAGCCCCTGTCATTGATGTCCCTCCTCCTTTCGCAGCTGCTGCCATTGACGAGGCGATGGAGGCAGAAATGCCCTTGGTCATGTGGATCGTGGAAGGAACCCCCCAGGGAAAGACCAGGCTGATCCGGTCTAACCGCCCCAGTGTCCTCAGTCCAGGAGAATGTGAAATTGGCATCAGGCCCGGCCATATCACAGGAAAGGAAGAATCGGTATCGTGTCCAGGTCTGGCACCCTGACCTATGAAGCGGTTCACCAAGCAACGCACGCTGTTGGACTGGGCACTCTTTGTGCATTGGCATCGGGGGCGATCCCTTTCCCGGGACAGATCTTATTGACTGTCTGGACATCTTTCTGAATGATCGGCTGCAGAAGGCATCAGCCTGGTTGGTGAAAGCGGTGGGAATGCCGAAGAAAATGCTGCTGAGTTTTTGAAGCAACATAATTCAGGTCCGAGGCCAAGCCTGTGGAGTCCTCATTGCTGGCTTGATGGCTCCTCCCGCCAGGAGAATGGGCCAGGCCAGTGCGATGATTGCGGGAGGAAAAGGTGGGGCAGAGGAGACCACCTCGGCCCTTCAGAGCGCAGCTGGGAAAACCATCTACAAGGAGTGTGAAAAGAGGAAGATGCTGTGAAAGGAAAAGCAAGAAGTGCCCGAAGCCCAGAATGAATCATTGTATAAAGTGAACCAGCAGCACTTGGCTGCTCTTGTCCTCTGTCCGTGGGCCTGCGCCTGTCCCTGGGCTTCCAGGGCGGTGGGAAGTCAACACAGAGACAAGGTTTAGGAAGGTCTGTATTGAGACATTTTCACTTCATTGTGTAACAGGGACAGCCAATGAATCTACCCTTTGATTTGAAAAAAAAAAAAAAAAAAGCAAAGCTGCTGAATGTCGTAGCCTTCTGTTAAGTCCCATAACCATGTTCTTCTCGCCATCAATTCTCATTAAAGGTTGGTTGAGCCTAAAGAAAATGCCAGTTTTGCTAATTACTAAAGATATTTAAGGAATAATCTCCATCTTACAATGTTAGATGAAGCATATAAATAGCAGCCAAGATTGATTCATGACCAAAGCAAACTGGAGGCAATCAATCACTGAACTCATTTATTCCAGAGCATTCAATAGAGAAATGTGGTCTAAAATGTGGCAGGTGAGATGGTTTTAGATAATATCCAAAGTGAATATTTAATTTTAATAGTTGTACTTTTTATTTTATAAGAAAAATGTTGGTTTTTCTATTTATGGGAATGATATATTTAAATTTAAAAGTCAAGTTGAGCTCTAACTGGTTTGGCTCAGTGGATAGAGTATTGGCCTGTGGCCTGAAGGGTCCTGGGTTCAGTTCCGGTCAAGGGCATGTACTTTGGTTGCAGGATCCCAGCCCTGGTTGGGGGCATATGGGAGGCAACCGATCGATGTGTCTCTCTGTGTTTCTCTCAGTGTTTCTCTGTCTCTCCCTCTCCCTTCCATTCTCTCTAATAAAAAAAAGTCAATGGAAAAAATATCCTCGGGTGAGGATTATAAATAAATAAATAAAATAAAATAAATAAAATAACAATAGCATAGGTGGTAGAAGAATATGGGGGAAAAACAAAGATGCTCCACAAATGACTAACGTATGCAGCACAGACCAACCAGTTATATGATCACTCAGAAGTGAAGATATTTTAATTCTCAGCCTACTCTCAACTTTCATCCAGGGTTTACTATATATCATGCACCAGGCCAAACATTTTACTTGTATCAGCTCTTTTTGTCTTATAACAGTTGTCACCCGAGAACCATTCTTTTCTTATTCTTAAGCTAGAGGCCCAGCTCACGAAATTTGTGTGTGGATACGGTCCCTAGGCCCAGCCTGCGATCAGGGCCATCTTCCCCAGCTGCCCGCAGCCGGCCCCCCCGCCATCCATCCCCGGTTCCCCGTTCGCCATTGGGTGATCAGAGCCTGCTGACCAGGAAAGGGACCAAGAGGTGGTCAGTGCATCTCATAGTGACTGGTCATTCTGGTCATTCTGCCGTTAGGGTCAATTTGCATATTACCCTTTTATTATATAGGATAGAGGCCCTGTGCACGGGTGGGGGCCAGCCAGCCTGCCCTGATGGGGGCCCTGGATTGGGGTGGGGTCTCTGCTGGGGGGGGGGGCCAATCGGGCTGAGGGGCCACAGTCGTTCTAGTCTCTGGTTGTTCTGGTTGTTCCGCTGTTTTGGTCGCTGGGCTTTTATTATATAGGATAGCAGAACTCTGATTTTATTGAGGTGGCAATGACTCCCCATTCAAAGACTACATTCCCAGGTTGCTTTGAAACCAGGAATGCCATATGACTATTTTGACAGAGGAGCTAAAAATGATGAGCGGAGAAGTTGTGTGGCACTTTTTAGACTGGCTGCTACATGAAGCTAACTCATATGGAAGGGTGCACATTTGTTTTTCCCTTTTCCTCCCTCCTGCTGCCTGGAATGCCGTTGTGATAGCTGGCACTCCAGTAGCCTTCTTGGAACATGAAGTGAGTTCAAGGATGGATGCCCAGTGCTAGAATGGGGGAATAGAAAGAGAGCAGTACGAGGCCTCAGTGACTATTGAGCTGTATCTCTGCTTAACTGTCCACCTCAGATCTCTTTTACCTGAGGTAGAAATAAAATTCTATCTTTAAAACTTCCTTTATTTGAGGTTTTTGGTTAAAGCAGCCAAACCACTGATAGAAGGTGAAATATCAATTTGAATATAGTTAACTGTAAACAGAGCTTATGGAAGCTTACACAGAGGTTTATTTTTGTCACATAAAACAGTAAAGATGTGTGTGGCTGTTCAATGGTGCCATTCAGAGACCATGTTCGCCTCTGTTCTTCCACACTTACTATGCTGGCATTCATCCTCATGCTTGGTGCCTCATGGCTGCAAGAGGGCTGCTGTAGCTCCAGCCATTATGTCCACACAGCAGGCAAGAAGAGATGCAAAGTTTTGTCATCACAAGGTATTGTCTTTTTATTTGGGGAAGGAATTCCTCCCCAGCAGAGTGCTCCCAACATCTCATCATATAGCACTGCTTCTCCTGGATCTGTAGTGGGGTCTGCCCCACTGAAATATATTGGGTTCCATTACTAGGGAAGAAGGAAGTGGGGAGAGACTGGCTAGGCCATGGGCAGTGGGGAAACAAAGCCTCAGAGTTGAGGTGACATGCCAATATTACACAGGGTCTTTGGTCTCCAGGACACAGAAGAACGAGGTTTTGAATGAAGCTCAAACTCTCAAACCTGGGGTCTTAACCACTTTGACAAACTTCTCTCAGAAAGACCTTAAACATCATTGCTTTCCCTTCATCAAGTTTTTAGACTCTGTTAGAGATTTTATACAGAATCCAGGTTAAATGGCAGGTAGAGCTAGAGAGACCTGAAAAATCTCTTTCAAATTAAGCTTCCAGTGCTGCTCTGGTAGAACCTTTGAAATGATGAAAATGTCCTATGTTATGCTGTCCAAGATGGTAGTCAGTAGTCACAGCTATTGAGGACCTGAAATATGGCATTATTATATGTCAACTAGAGGCTTGGTGCACGAATTCATGTACCGTGAGGTCACTCGTCCTGGCCTGCAGGACTGGGCTGAAACCAGCTTTCTGACATCCCCTGAGGGGTTCCAGATTGCGAGAGGGTGAAGGCCAGGCTGAGGGACCCCACTGGTGCACAATTGAGGCTGGGGAGGGACACAGGAGGTTAGTCATCTGGGGAGGGACTGTGGGAGGGCTCCAGGGCATGTCCAGCCTGCCCTCAATTCTGATTGGCCAGACCCCAGCAGCAAGTTAATCTACCGGTTGGAGTGTCTGCCCCCTGGTGGTCAGTGCATGTCATAGCAAGTGGTTGAGCAACCTTAGCATATCATTAGCATATTATGCTTTGATTGGTTGAACAGCTGACCGGTCGACCAGACACTTAGCATATTAGGCTTTTATTAATAGGATATAATAGGGGCTAAGAAACTGAATTTTTAAATTTTACTTAATTTCAATTAAAACAGCCATATGTAGCTGCAGAACCTCAAAATGTTAGTTCCCAGAATGCACTCACTCCCCAAGTGCTAAGAATCAACACCCTCTCTGCCCAAATAGATATTTTTGTTTTTAAGAATTAATGGCCCACTGTTGCTTTTCATGAAGTGGTGTTAAAGGCCAGCACAGGTAATTATTTTATTTAAAAAAGTTCAGTGTGGACATAGTCATGTTATAAAAGGATTGAGCTGTGAATAATACTGATTTATGGAGCCCCAAGTTTACTTCATAGTAAGTCAGGCTTGCTTGTCTGTAGTTCCAGGAGGACAGAGCTTTGGGCCAACATAAGAAGAAAGGTCTGGTAAGCAGAGCTGGTCCGCTGTGGCACGGGGTAGCAGGAAAAGGTACTGAGCCTCCCATTAGTCCCTACGCAGGACTGCTCCTACTACCTTCGATACAAAAGCCCATGATAACTTTCCTGAGCCAGTAATCACTTTGGATCATTAGTCTCCAGGATACAGCTTAAATGCTTTGCCCTAAGATTGTGTCCAAAGAGATGAAGGTATTTTAGGATATGTCCTGTTCATGGATCTCGTCTGGAAGTCTCAAGAAAAGCCAGTAAATCCCATCAGCTTTTCATCTCCCATAATACCAGACTCTGCTCCATTCTGTGTAATCACTCAGAGCAAAGGAGCATGCTCCAATGCAAATTGAACTCGTAACCAGAATGGGAGCTCAGTTCTAATTTGCAAACATAGTCACCATTTTTAAAAAAAAGGGCTACTGAGATATGTATGTTGAAGCCCCTCATACAATATGCAAGACCTTAGATGACAAATGATATAGTATGGGAGTTGTTAATGGTGTCTGTGCTTAAGAATACTAATGATTATTCAGGAAACCCAAAAACTAAAGTTGAAAACTTTCTGTGCCCTCTACCTTAAGATTAAGAAACAGATGGCCATCTCTAGAGCTCTCTATTTCCTGTAGTTGTGAGTGAATGCAGCCACAGGAGCCTATTTTATGCTAAAAGCCTCCTCTGCTAGATGTAATCTTTCCACACCTGTGGAAAAATGAATAAAATGAGAAAGACCCACTCGCTCTGACCTTGGCTCTCAGACGGATGATGCACCAAAAATAGTTTTCTTTTCTCCCTGACGGGCGCTAATTCCAAAATGACAGCACTCTAGCCTTTTGACAGTTTCATCCTTAAGGTTTGTGTGGAAAACGAGGATGCCTGACCCCAACCGTGAACTTCCTTGGTGTTGACCTTGGGCCAAGTAGAATGCACGAGAGGGCTTGTTAGATATCAGAGTGAAAAACGGAGAGGGATTTAATATTATTTCAAGATAGTTTATTGTAGAGGCACGGTCCTACTTTATTTTTCAGTGTAAGCACTTCCTAATTCCACACATTTACTCCAGTGATGGACAAGCTTCCTGTTGTTATAAAGGAAAAACAATCTATAGGAAAAAAAAACATAGCTTTGAGATGGGGAAAAGAGGGAGAGGAGAAATAATAGAAGAGCCACAGGCTTAAAGAAAGAAGACTTCTGGCGGTGTCAAAAACGGACATATGATCCAGGTAACTCACTTCATCCTGCTATGCCTCAGTTTCTCCATCTTTTAAAAAATATATATTTTACTGATTTCAGAGAGGAAGGGAGAGGGAGAGAGAGAAAAAAACATCAATGATGAGAGAGAATCATTGATTGGCTACCTCCTGCACCCCCCCCCCACCCCCCGCCACTGACGATTGAGCCTGCAACCCAGGCATGTGCGCTGACCAGGAATCGAACTGTGACCTCTTGGTTCATAGGTGGACACTCTTTCACAGATGGAGAAACTGCCCGGCCAGTGTGGCTCAGTTTCTCCATCTGTGAGGGAGGAGCTTGTTCTAGATCTGCAACCGTGACTCCAGACCAGCATTATTATTACCACCTGGGAAGCTCGTGCTAGTCTGAGAGCAGCTGTGAGAATCCCATTATAGAGGCTCTGGTCTCAGATGCCAGAGCTAAGCTGCAGGACAAGCCCAATATCTCGAGCTTCCTGTTCTCCGAGGTGGCTTCCAGAGGGTAAGTCTACGATTCTAAGGTTCTACCCGATTTTGTACACGGTTCCTGTGTCAGCTTAACACTCTCTGCACCATAGCAATCGGTTTATGTTTTGAATGCCAGGGGGCCCTGTAAAAACCTTCCAATGGTGAGCTCGAGGTGTAGGTCTAGAGAAGCTAGTGTTTGCATCAGGAGTATTCAGCCAGTGAGTGAGTGGCGTTGCAGGAAAAGGAATGTTCCAGTTGGCTTTCAACTCCTGCTTGTGGTCTTGGGTTTTTCTGGTCTCACCCCAATGGAAACAGTGTCGCCAAACGTTATGAACAGGGGCTCTGGCTTCAGGCTGCCTGCTTTCGACTTGAGCTCCCTCACTGCCAGCCTTGGGTAAGTGACTTTCTGTTTCAATCTTACCTGTAACTGGGGGACACACAGTGTCTTCTTTGCAGAGCTGTTGTGAGGATTCAGAAGATACCGTTCATGTAAACATGCTCATCATTGTGGCTTGTGTGTAGTAAGCACTCGATAAATGTGAAGAGCATGATGAATGTTAAGCATCGTTAGTCTGCTTCTCAGTATTCGGCAGCTTTCCAATAAGGGTGGGGATGTTTTCCTATAGCAGGTAATGTGTGCAGGGCATGCAAAGGTAACATCTTTGGGAAATTATTTTATATTCGGGGAGTATCTTAGATATGCAATAATGGCCCAGGGGGTCAATGAAGTCAAAGAGAGTAAGGAGTCAGATGGTATCATAATCTCAAAGAGAGGAGGAGCCAGCCGGCACAGCTAGTCCTTTCCACAGTGTTACCTCTCTGAGTACATCTCTCACCTCCCCACAGTGCGGAATCCCGCCTTCGTTCTCTTGGGTCACGTCCCCAGTTCACTGAGCTCGGACCAGGAGGCTTCCCCTATTAGGTGGGACTCCTGTTACGTGCCCGAGCCACCCCCATAACTTCCCATTTGTAGTGCTTGTTACTGTTGAAATAATGTGTTTGTGGTTTGTCCTCATTTGGCTGTAAGCTCCTCGTGGGCCAGGGCCATGCTTGTTAGTTGTATGTTCATGGATTAGCCCAGTTCTTGGTTTGAATGCAGTTGTCAGAATCCACCCCCTCCCCATGCCACCCTGATGCCTTGGCACAAATGTGTATTCTGAGGGGTGACGGGTGTGCTGGGTTACTGAGTGCTCTGCCCTTGGGGAGTCCAGGCAGGGAGAGAGATTGCCAGGGGTCTGGGGCAGTCTCCTCCACCTCTAGCGGCTCCTTCTGTTCACTCTCATGTGAAATAAAATTGTCCAGGTGTGCTAGGAAGTTAAAAAGATTGGTAAGTTCTGGCTGGTGTGGCATAGTTAGTTGGAGCGTCATCTCTTACACAAAAAGGTCGAGGATTCGATTCCTGGTCAGAGCACATACCCAGGTGCGGGTTCGATCCCTAGTTGGGGTGTGTGCAGGAGGCGGCTGATTGATGTTTCTCTCTCACATGGGTGTTTCTCTCCCTCTCCCTTCCTCTCTCTCTGATATCAATGAAAACATGTCCTCAGTTGAGGAATAAAACAATTAATAAAAAAAGCTTGGTAAGTACCACAGTATTTGCTGTATGGATGGAATAATAACTATGTAGATAGATGGATAAATGGATGTCCCAATCCATGAGGAATAATGCTGATGTGTTGGACAGTGTAATAGAATCAAAGAAGTAGGTGGGACTATCACAGAGCAGACCCACGGCCACTGAAGTAGGGCACAACAAGCTGCGCTGATTGCTAGCTAAGCAAGGGAGACTCCCATCCCTTAGGAAAAGTACTTTAGTTTCCTCAAATAGAAAGGAGAGCTCAATCTAGCCTGAGAGAGAAGTTTTGTCTAAGTAGGATGCAAGTCTGTGTGTCAAGATCTGATTGGATTCAAAGTGGCCTGTGAGTTCTCTGTCGACATAGGCTGTTATTCAGTTTCCTGTCATTGACCCTGAGAACATAGTCCTCAATCAGGTCCAGGAGGGTTAGTGAGCTCTTGGTCATTCGCAGGCGACACTACCCATGCCTATTCCAGCTACAGGGTGTCCTTGTCACGCCGTACCACTGTGAGGAATCCCTCCCTACTAGCTCCCGTGTAACTTGACCAATCATTTCAGCAAAATGGCCAAATGGTGTTGGTTGAAGGAAGGTGATTCTTATTCATTTATTATTCCTCGTTAAGACAATCACAAGAAAACATCGTGTATTGCTTTACTTGTTGCATTAAGAGTCCAGGTTAGGAAAATGGGTTGCAGGGTGTCAAGTGAGTCAAGATTTCAGAGATTTAATATCCAAACAGAACTGGTGTGAAAGGAGGGCAAGACCGTTTCCAAGACCTCCTAGCCCACCATTCTCTGTTTCGTATCTGACATCATTTCCTCAGCGCCTAACAGCCTTCAAGGGCCATATATTTGCAAAAGGGCCTTCCTATGGTTTCCAACTCTGCCTGAAGATGTCTGTACTATGTTTGGTCGAGAGGCTGGGGGGTAGCACACCTTATAAGATATATTAAATTTGTTTATTTAGGGTTTTAAGTTTTTGTACTGTAGGTACTTAGGTGCTGGTATAAGTACGGAGTTTGGCTGAGGCCTATTTGATCGTGACGTAAATCATGAAATAATGAATGATAAGACCCCAAAGATATTAAATATGAGGAAATTTCTCCTCCTTCCTCAGGTGCGTTGCCATGGTGACTGTGGGGTGTGTGTATCAGCAACGAGCTCTGGAGGAAATAGGGGGAAATGTTGTAATATTGGGACTCAGAAAAATTTGTGAAATGGCTCCACTGATGGGCTCAGGGCGCGGGGAGCGGGAAGAAAAAAAGAAAACTTTACGCCTTTGCTAGCCAGGGAGAGGCAGGGAGTTATTATTTTTAGAGAAAAAAAAAA